>NC_068311.1:2156900-2254400 GCF_025860055.1 Xyrauchen texanus | reverse complement strand
ACGCACACAGTCACACACACACGCACACACAGTCACACACATGCAGACACACACGCATACACACACACGCACACACAGTCACACACACACACGCACACACACACACGCACAGACACATACACACGCACACGCACAGACACACACACACACACAGACAGACACTTCTGCACAATCTTCACACTGACAAAAACAGATGAATAATAGCGACATGCATTTCTGCAGTTGTGCTGATATTTGTCATAATCTAGAGTGATACATGAATCACCATCTGAAATATGAACCAAGAGTCTTCATAGACTTTCACAAACAGTGAAGTCTAACGTTATTTAAATGTTATTCACTAGAGATGTACGGATCGATCCTAAAGTTCCGATTATTCCGATACTGATGTTATATCAATTCTAAAATATCTATACAATTAAAGTTTTTTACTAGTGAACTTATTATTTATTTATCATTAAAAACTACCGTTTCATAAGATTCAGAGTGACGAATAATAACTATGTAAGCAAAGAGTTGCATCTGTTTCTCCTTCGCAGACAAACAAATTATTCGATAATTTTAACTTTATCAACTATAAATTGCCGCTTCCATCAGAGCTCTGATGCAGTTTGAAATGGCCGAACTCTCGCGTGACGTTCTTGCTGTTGTAAATAAGCGGCGCTTCCGAATTCCCGCGTGAACTCGCCGACGCGCTTACATCACGCGACAGCATCATGATGTGTCCGCTGCTGGCTGGAGGTGCTTTTTAAAAGTGAATAACGTTTTAATTATAGATTTAATTATTTTTAAAAATTTCATCTAATCACGTGACTTGTTGAGCGCGTTACCGTGGAGACCTAGTGCGTGTGGAGGCTTCACGCTATTCTCCGCGGCATCCACGCAAAACTCGCCACGCGCCCCATCGAGAGCGAGAACCGCATTATAGCGACCACGAGGAGGTTACCCCACGTGACTCTACCCTCCCTAGCAACCGAGCCAATTTGGTTGCTTAGACAAAACGATTTAATACTGGTATCAGTTATTTTCTGTGGTTGTCAACAGCTGTGCTGTTCATAGAGCTTAAGATATTTCGATCCCGAAACATGTCTTTAAAGGGACTTAACATCAACGCACACACCTGATAAAAAGCTCTCCTGAGTTTCGTTACGAGCAGAAGATGACCAGCTCGGTTCAGAGAAGTATGGCAACACTGCACATTCACATCGTGGCAGTCGTGCAGCTGTCATTGTAGTGACAGTAATGAACTCGTTGTGTTGGAGACAGCAGGTCGTTGTTAGGTAGACAAGTTCGTTCATCCTGTTTGTGCAAGTGACAGGTGATTATGTCATGAGTCCCGTGAACTCTTGGACATCACGTTAGACAGACACAGTAACAAATTGGACTTGAATGAAGAAGAACGCCGTGAGTGCTTTGAAAAATCATGGCATAGAAATCCAATTTAGTCAAGACAAAGTTGCTCTTCTGATGGGCAACTAATCCTTCATCTAATCTAAAGCATCGCCATGACAACTGCATCACGTCCCGTATATTTCTCCAGCAATATATAACCACCAACTGAACTTGATTATCTTCTCAAATTTATTTTAGCTTCATAATGCAAATTTACATTTTCTGAAGAAGCAGTAAATGCGATCTGAGGTAAAGATGGTTAGATTTAAAATATTTAAATGTCTAAACTGTTCAAAAGCTGGTTTTCTGAAGGTGAACTCATTGGACAAATAGTTCTGATAGTTAATATTCTTTAGAAAAGCCTAGAACATTCTGAGAATGACATTCAGACGACTTTATTCATCTACAGAACAAGGTATGGCTAATTTAAGTTAATTTAGTGTAAAGAAAAGGCATATAGGTCTAAAAATATATATTTTTCTTTTTGTAATTTATTTTTTTAATTTAATGCTTTTTCGTTTGGTAATAATTATTTTTTTAATTTAATATTTTTTTGTTTGGTCATTTATTTAATTTAATGCTTTTTTCATTTGGTAATTATTTTCTTTTTATTTAATGCTTTTTTTTGTTTGGTAATTTTTTATTTAATGCTTTTTTTGTTTGGTAATTTTTTATTTAATGCTTTTTTTGTTTGGTAATTTTTTATTTAATGCTTTTTTTGTTTGGTAATTTTTTATTTAATGCTTTTTTTGTTTGGTAATTTTTTATTTAATGCTTTTTTTGTTTGGTAATTTTTTATTTAATGCTTTTTTTTGTTTGGTATTTTTTTATTTAATGCTTTTTTTTGTTTGGTAATTTTTTATTTAATGCTTTTTTTTGTTTGGTATTTTTTTATTTAATGCTTTTTTTGTTTGGTAATTTTTTATTTAATGCTTTTTTTGTTTGGTAATTTTTTATTTAATGCTTTTTTTGTTTGGTAATTTTTTATTTAATGCTTTTTTTGTTTGGTAATTTTTTATTTAATGCTTTTTTTGTTTGGTAATTTTTTATTTAATGCTTTTTTTTGTTTGGTAATTTTTTATTTAATGCTTTTTTTTGTTTGGTAATGAATTTCTTTTAATTTAACGCTTTTTACGTTTGGTAATTTTGTTTTTATTTAATGCTTTTTTTTTGTTTGGTAATTTTTTATTTAATGCTTCTTTTGTTTGGTAATTAATTGTTTTGTTTAATGCTTTTTCGTTTTATTTGTTTTATTTTATTTAATACAGGGGATTTTGCCGGCATATTTTCAAAAGTAAAACTAGACAATAATTTAATAGAATTGGGCTGTAAGTGTGCCAAAAAAATTACTAATAATAATAATAAAATAAATACAAAAATAATTATTTCCTTCTAGTATTGTGTAGTTATTTTTTATTTAAAACATATTTGTGCACAGAAATGATGTTTCTTTTATTGTGGGCTAATTCTGTGACTGCCGTCTATTATTTTGAATGGTGTGAAAAAGAAAAACAGGGGCCATTAATTTGTTCTCCTTGCACTTGTTGATAACCGGTGCATGATACGAGATATTTGTGTTGCACTCCTGGAAGTGTCATATTTACAGATCGGATCAATATGCCGTAAAGATCAATCCATAATCACGTACAATGATTTAGTCTAATTAATATACCTCATTAATACAACTACATTTCTGGGTGTCTACAACTGTCTGACCGTGATCTAAAAATACAATTCAGCCATTTTGTCTGTGAGCAAAACAAGACCTCGAGCTTCTAGATGTTTAATTTGCGTGTTAATTTGCTGTAATTAACGCAGCGCCGTGTCTCTGCCTGCTTGTGGTTAATGAAGAAGACATCAGAACTAAATGCTACAAGAGAATTGGCTATGTTGGAAATGGAAAACTAACATCTGCACAGGCCTGCTATTTAACACAATAATATGTGAACAGCGTGCATTTTTAAATTAGTAGTATGCCACAATGTCACATGACCTCACTACATTGCATGTTTAATTTAGTGAGTGGCGTTCAGAAATACTGTAGGGTAATATACTATGAGTAGTATGCGGTTTCGATGCTAGTCCGAACATATCCAGTGTCATTTTTCAAAAGTCTTTTTTTGTACTTTTTTGAAGTGCACGGATGAGACTGAGAATAAGAGATAAGACATCGTCGCCTTGTGGAGCAGATGATGATATCCGATTTTTGGCACCTCTTGAGGGTTCCAGTCCAGAGCTTCTGTCGTACTCAAAGCAAAGGAAAAACTGATGAAATATCGATTCCCTTTGTTTCAGAATAAAAGGGATCACAGATGTGATGTGTGCAGAAAGACAGAGGAGAATGAGAAACCACTGTTAAATTCGAAGACTCTCAGCCTAAGAAACACAAGCCAAAAATGTACTTTTGTTTCGTTATTTTCGGATTTGACATTATACATCTCAAGGTGTAAATCGGGACGCTCCGAAAAACTACTTTTGTTTTGTTCCCAATCATGTCACGTGTAACTGAGTAAACTTTTGTGTCGATACGACAAAGCGATCAAAAGTGAAAGCATTCAAAATATAATTTATCCTAGAGTCCAAAAACATCTCCAAGTGTCCAAAAGCCTCTCTAAACAACAACAACAACAACAACAACAACAAAAACCTAATTAATGTACATAAGAACTAATTACACATGCAGACACAACAATGTCTAAAGCTTTGCATAATGAGTTTCATTCTGTGCCATTTGAGTCATCACTGAGTCTGAGTCATGTTCTTGGCGCCATCTAGTGGTGGTCATAATGTAATTACAGTGAACGATCCTCTCTGCCCATATTTGGATGACTTCCACCTCTGCTTGCAGTGATCTGAATCCTAATTCGATTGGTTTATCATGATGCTGGACAACGTACTACAGAATTTCCGATGAGGTCATCTGATCCAGGAAAGCTAACGTGTTTTTAGCCAGATAGCTTGTGCTTTGTGTGGATTATCTAATGATCTTTACATTCGATTACATTGTGTGTGGGCTCGTTTGAAAAATAATCACCTCTTCAGTTTATTTTTTGTGAAGTTTTAAGTGAAAATGTGGCATATAAGCAACACCTGGTAACATGTAACGTGTATGTCAAAGATACATACTTGGCTGTTACTCGCTATATTTTTGTCTGTGAGTAAAACAAATAGGCTGGTTGTGTTTTACTCTTTGAGAGCTTTCCAACAACATATGTATGGAGCGGAGGGGGGTGGGGCCGGGTCGGAATATCGCGCGCCCAGTCCCCAATCGGCCTGATGAAGCGCACGAGGGATAAAGGCGGCCGGTGACGATGGTTTGAGAGAGAGAGAATAACGGGCATGTCCGTCATGTGTGTGTTTATGTTTATGTGCTTTTGGTTTAAGTTTGCATTAAACTATTATTTATATTGACAAACCGGTTCTCGCCTCCTCCTTGCCCATCCTTTAACTGGGTTATATTGGTGCCGAAGCCCGGGAAGGAGGAGTGATGCCCGTCGCAGAGTCCTCGACACTGCCGTCCACCCTGAGAAGTGCCGCTGCCATCTGCCGGGTGATGGAGTAGCCCGACCGTCCGGATGCGGTGAACGGCCGCCGTCCGTGGGGTGAGTGGGGACTGGATTCCCCAACCTCCTGGAGCGATGGAGCCACTGTCAGGGGCGGAGGAGTGCCCTGCCGTCCCCCAGAAACGCGGAGGGGTCGAGTGAAGACCGCCGTCCGCGAGGGGAGGAGGGAAGTAACTCCCCGATCGCCTAGAGTGGTAGGGAGACTGCCAGGGACGGAGGAATGTCCCCAGGTGCCGCCAGAAAAGCGGAGGGGTCAGCTGGAGGTCGTAAATTTGACTCCGGTTCGCCCGGAGAGGAGCGGCTGTCGTCCACCAGAAAGTGTTGAGGAGTGTTCGAGGACCATGCGACGGTACATCAGAGAACCGGTGAGTGAGCTTCTTCTCTCTCTCCTCTCTCTCTCTCTTTCGCACCGTGTTGGCCTTTTCCCTCGCCTATTTTGTTTTTGTTGTTGTTGTTTTTCCCCTCCTGTCTCCTCCCAGGGTAAGGCGGGGATGACCACGCGGGACGCAAGATACACCCCGCCCCAGGGATACGGGGGGATGTACGTCATGCCGGTGGCACCCCGGCCTGAGATAACGCCGGGAGGAGTGTGGAGCGGAGGGGGGTGGGGCCGGGTCGGAATATCGCGCTCCCGGTCCCCAATCGGCCTAATGAGGCGCGCGAGGGATAAAGGCGGCCGGTGACGATGGTTCGAGAGAGAGAGAATTACGGGCATGTCCGTCATGTGTGTGTTTGTGTCTTCTATTATTCATAAATAATAGTTTATCATTAAACTATTATTTATGTTGACAAGCCGGTTCTCGCCTCCTCCTTGCCCATCCTTTAACTGTGTTACAATATGACACATGGCTATTTGAGCAGTTTGATGTTTTTACTGATTTAAATTTTTGTTTACAAATGATCAAAACGGACAGTTCTGATTTGCCTGCAAATTTCAAAGCACTTCAGTTCAGTTTTGATCATAATGCCTATATGCAGACGTAGAGCTACTAACCTTTAAAATGATACCTATTTTTGTTGGTCGAGACCTTCTTTTTTGTCTTCTCCCTAATATGGAACGCCCAATTCCCAATGCGCTCTAAGTCCTCGTGGTTGGCGTAGTGACTCGCCTCAATCTGGGTGGCGGAGGACGAATCTCAGTTGTCTCCGCGTCTGGTACCGTCAATCCTCACATGGCTTGTTGAGCGCGTTACCGTGGAGACGCAGCATGTGTGGAGGCTTCGCGCTATTCTCCGCGGCATCCACGCACGACTCGCCACACGCCCCACCAAGAGCGAGAACCACATTATTGCGACCATGAGGAGGTTACCCCATGTGACTCTACCCTCCCTAGCAACCGGGCCAATTTGGTTGCTTAGGAGACCTGGCTGGAGTCACTCAGGACGCCCTGGATTCAAACTCGTGACTCCAGGGTAAAGACTGTAGTTTTTACTATTTTGATCATTATTAAAAATACCTGACAATTGAACATATAGAATGCCGAAAAGGACAAATATTATGTTGCAAAAACAATTTTCAATGTACATCCCTGTTGTGTTTAAAGCATGTGACCTCTGATCTTTGAGCATATATGAGGCTCTACATATTAGACAATACAGTACATGAACCATCCATGGGTGTACCATCTGAGAATGAGACTACCTCAATGCTCATCTCAGCATTCCTAAAATTCAATTGACTCAAAAGTTTACTACCATCTCTCCTCCGAGCATTCGCCACGTCCCACTGTAGACTCTTGGCTCTGCATTAGAGAAGATTGTCTTCATCCCCCATCAAACGCAAGACTCGACAGCCTCGATGAAGCACATCATTAACTATTTACTAATGCAGAAGGGGTGCAGGTGTATTGTGAAATACGTCTTTCACACACTGTCTAGACAGTCTTTGCTCATGTTGAAAAATGTAGAAATCCTCAAATGAGTTTGGCTGTGGGTGTTGATGAATGAGAGTTGCACAACAAATGACGGAGCTCATCTCAGCAAAAACCTGCTGATGTTATTAATCAAGCGGAAATGCAGATTATTCAGAGGCGCAGTTGATAATTCTGTAACAGAGTACAACAGTGAACAACCAACTTGTTTTTAGCGGCCTTGGCTCTGGGATCCTGATCCATCAGAAAACTCTTTCACCTCCGCAGGAATTAGATTTGAAGTTGAAGTTGAGTGCTTTGGTAAAGTGTCTGAGTTTGATTAAATGGGATTTGATATGGCAGTGCCGCCAGCAGGGACAGCAATTATGGACAGAGGTTTTAGAGAACTGTGTAAACTTTAATCTGAACTTGAAACCTGAAAAATGAAACTTAAGGCAAGTTTCAATGCATATAAATGCTGAGAAAAGGGTTCAGATAAAACCGGCTCTCTTGTGGACAGCGGCTTTCACTGAGTTTGACATTTGATATGGCATCTGGCATTTTGAAACGCAGTTCCAGTTTTGACCACTGACTTCATATCAGTGTAAGTTTTGTCTTATAGGAATAGTTTCAAAAATGAAATTCCTGTAATAATGAAAATGTTTATATTTATTGATAAGCTCAGATCAGCCCACTGGGTGCTGACAAATACATGTCATAATTAATAACTACAGTCTTGACCAACATAAAATAGGTATTGTTTTAAAGCTTAGAAGATCTGTTTTCCAATGCATGTAGACATTATGACCAAAACTGGTGCTTTGAAATTTTCAGACAAATCAGAAGTGTCCGTTTTGATATTTTATCAAACAAACAAAACATTGCACTGTAGATATTATTGCAATGAGAACAAACATTGACTAAGAAACGTGTCTAATAGTCATGTGTCATATGTTGTTGGAAAGCTCTCAAAGAGTAAAACACAACCAGCCTATTTGTTTTACTCACAGGCAAAAAATGTAGCGAGTTATAGCTAAATATATGTCTTTGACAATTATGTTAGAGTTGCTCAAATGCCGTCATTATTTAAAGGAAGTGATTATCTTTCAAACGAGTCCACACACAAGATAATCAGATGTATAGATCATTAGATAATCCACATGAAGCACAATGTTACATATGACCACCAGGAGATGGCGCCAAATACACGACACAGACTCAATGATGACTCAAATGACACAGAATGAAACTCATTCTGTGAAATCTCATGACTAAAATCATGTCTGCATGCTATGCAAACCTTTAGTCATTGTTGTGTTTGCATGTGTAATTAGTTCTTATGTGCAATTATTATTTTTTATTTGTTTGGAGATGTTTTTAGACACAGAGACATTTTTGCAAACTGTGATAAATTATATTTGCAATGTTATAACTTTTTATTGCTTTGTCGTATCGACACAAAACCTTTCTCGGTTACTGTTGACATGATTGTGAACAAATCAAAAGCTGTTTTTCGGAGCCACATTATTTACACCCGGAGATACATAATGTAAAATAAGAAAAATAATTAATTTTGGGCATTTTTTGTGATTTTTCAGCAGTTTCTTAGGCTAAAAAAATAAATGTCATACATTTCTGTCATATTAAATTAAACAACCTTTAACAAAACTTATTTCATAAAAATTTTTGTTTTGTTTATTTAATTCTATTTTAATTTGTTATAAAATGTGTATATATATAAAAAATATGTATTTTTTTTGTAGTGCAATTTAATACAAATTTATTAGATTTTTTTGTAAAGTTTTGTTGTACAAATGTATTAAAAATTCTGTTGTTTGAATGCAAATGGATAAAGTGAACTTCCGTTTTACAAATTGAAATGGATTGCACTTTAACTCAAATGATAAAAAAATCAAGAACTGTGTTAAATCAGCTCATTTTAATGAACTAAAAAAGCAACAAAAATATTTTTTCTGACGTGTGAATGAGATTTGAGGTAACTGTATGCCTTTGTATTATGTATTAAATCAGCATGAACATTCTTCAAAAAAATTATATTTTCTATTCCATGGATGGAAAAGTAATCCAGGTTTGGAATGACATGAGGGTGAATAAATAATGACAGCATAAAAGTCTGTAATTTCTAAGCATGCACAGCTTCTTAAATCCTCCACATTTATTTGCTTACATCCATAAAGAAATGAGTCTAATGGCGCCTGTAACTGTCTTACTAATGTCTTTCTAGAGATATTATATACAAGTAATATGTCTTAATCTAATAACTAATAATCAACCTTCCTCATCAATTATTAAAATGCATTATCTTGCCTTTTGCACCTCAATGTAAACATCATGATTATACATAATATGCTTGTGCATTAATGAAATTCAAAGCGCACGGGCACTGATAACTCATCAACATGTAGTGCAACATTACTGTTGTTTTCCCTTTTGTTCTGTTATTCTCTTAAAATCGAATTTCAATTTTTCAGCTCGAGGCGATGCACATGTTTAATACATTCATTGTGCTGTTGACATTGCAATAGATTATAAAGCATTTCTTTAATGCTAAGAGAAGCACATTCAATGGAGTATGAACTCATATTTTAAGAGAATGCGCTAAAGGCGGTACACTTGCTTATTGGCCCGTCAGGACCAGACAAATTACTAATTGTTCTAGCCAGACTTAAAGAGGATGAATGTTTGATTTATGTGGTGTAATTTTGCTCAATTTGCTGCATTTTGAAGTACATTTTTCCTGCACAGTATTTGGTCTTGTTTACTGTTTAAAGGGCAAAGTCTGTTCTTTAAGATGATCATTTATTGCGAGCAAACAAGAATATATTTAAGAGGAAACCAACCTTCCATAACAAGAGCTTCCTGTTGAGCTGCAATAAAGGGACTTGTAACATCACGTCTTATATTTTCATTAATATCAATAGTGGAGGGATTCAATGAGTTGTTGAGAACAAATCAAACATGGCTATAATGAGCAACATTGACCTTTAGGACCTTCCCAACCCTGCAGCACACCCGTCGCCCTGTCGGGCACCTTGTTTCCACACGTCCTTCTGTTTGGTTGAACACCAGCGATGGCCTTATACAGGCTGGTTCTCCCAGACAGTAAACACGGCTGTCCTAAAAATAATCCCTTATATCTCTGAGATAAAGCCAATGGTTATTAATAATACATTTGAAAACATCTACAGTGTCCTCGAAAAGTATTTGGACACTTATCAATCACTCTGACACCAGCTGATTTAAAGTCACGTCAAAAATGACTCGGAAAAGTGAATTTAGTTTAGAGAAAAGCTCTTGGAGACTTTGAGCACAGACTAAGCTTGCTTGGCTTTTGTTATCTAATGCAATGTCACTGCGACTGCAGACAACCCTACAACGCCGTGCATCAAATATGATCTTCTGTTTCACTCCCAGTTCAAGCTGAGGGGCCAAACAAGCCACATGTTCATGGCACCATCCTGCAACTTAACCAAGTGATGACTGAGCTCCTCGTCATTCCAGCCAACCCTGCTGTCGATAAGATAAGACCCTTCCTCTCTGAACATGCCGCACAACTGCTTGTTCAGTCACTTGTCATAACTAGACTGGACTACTGTAACGCTCTCATTGCAGAACTCCCTGCATGTGCAGTTAGACCCCTGCAAATGATCCAGAATGCAACAGCACGTCTGGTCTTTAATGAACCAAAGAGAGCACATGTTACACCCCTCCTTGGAGAGAGCGCCACTGGCTGCCGGTTGATGCATGTATCAAGTTTGAGGCTCTGATGCTGCATACAGAACAGTCACTGGGTCTGCTCCAGCATACCTAAAATCATTTCTACAGAACTACACGCCCACTAGAAGCTAATGAGCGCCGCCTTGTTGCACCAACACAAAGAGGCACCAAAACACTTTCCCGGACTTTAAGTTACATTGTACCACATTGATGGAATGACCTTCCTTTGACTCACTCTCTGTCTTCAAAAATGGCTAAGACACATCTTTTTCATGAGAACACATCCATCCATCCATCTTCAACCACTTAGCAGGGGGCCCCAAACTTCCCTATCCCGAGCCACATTAACCAGCTCTGACCGGGGGACCCCGAGGCGTTCCCAGGCCAGTGTGGAGATGTAATCTCTCCATCTAGTCCTGGGTCTTCCCCGAGGCCTCCTCCCAGCTGGACGTGCCTGAAACACCTCCCTAGGGAGGCGGCCAGGGGGCATCCTTACCAGATGCCCAAACCACCTCAACTGACTCCTTTCGACACAAAGGAGCAGCGGCTCTACTCCGAGCTCCTCACGGATGACTGAGCTCCTCATCTCTAAGGGAGAAGCCCGTCACCCTTCTGAGGAAGCCCATTTAGGCCGCTTGTACTCGTGACCTAGTTCTTTCGGTCATGACCCAGCCTTCATGACCATAGGTGAGGGTAGGAATGAAAATTGACTGGTAGATCGAGAGCTTTGCCTTCCGGCTCAGCTCTCTTTTCGTGACAATGGTGCGATAGAGCGAGTGCGATACCGCCCCCGCTGCCACGATTCTCCGGCTAACCCCCAGCTCCATTGTCCCCTCACTCGTGAACAAGACCCCGAGGTACTTGGACTCCTTCACTTGGGGCAATAACTCCTTCCCTACCCGGAGTACGCCCTTCATCGGTTTCCTGCTGAGAACATAACCATGCACTCATAAACACCTTCGGTTTGCTGCATAACTTGCTTTGTTTAGAAATGGATATCTATGACTGTCATTCTGGCTAACGTTTCCAGGATTGTTCAGGAATGTTCTGGAAACCTGTTTGAAAACAGTCATTAATGGTGCTTGCTTTAGCAATGTGCCACTATTACGGTTGCTCTGATCTTCGTTTAGGGATTTTCCAGAATGACGCAATTCTTCTTTTTCCACACATATTTTGGGGTCTAACACGTCCCGCAGAGTTTGTCATACACCCATAAATGAGATGTCAAATCGACCGGCTTATTGAAGAAATTGTTGTTTTGACTTTTATAAGCAATAGAGCGAAAAATCCCATATACTTAACACTTACACAAAAGATCATGGGAACATATCTCAGTTTCAGAATGTTAGAGAGACATGGGTGTTGACTCATTTGATTCAAGAGGGCAAGCAGCCTTTAAGTATTACCCTGGAAACTGCATAGTCATGCCCTAGCAACCATACAGAACACCCTAGCAACCAAACCCCATAGACTGCCATTGAAAATGGTTCAAAGGTATATCTTCGGATCAGAATGTCATAGAGACATGGGGGTGGGCTCTTTTGACTCATGCTAACAAGAAGACTTTTTAATATGAACCTAGCAACTGCCTAGCGACCATATGGAATACCCTAGCAACCGTATAACAACATCCTTGGCACAAGATCATCGTAGAGACATGGGGATGGTCTCATTTCACTTGGCCTAGCAAGCAGACTATTTATTCTAACCGTAACAACTGCTTAGCAACCAGATGGAACACCCTAGCAACCATATAGCAACATCCATATCTTGGCCCCAGAACATAGTAGAGGCATGTGGGTTTGCTCTTTTGACTCGGGATAGCATGCAGACTTTTTAGTATGAACCTAGCAACTGCCTATTGACCAGATGGAACAGCCTACCAACAATATAGCAATATCCATATCTTGGCACCAGAATATCGTAGAGACATGGGGGTTTGCTCTTTTGACTCGGGATAGCAAGCAGACTTTTTAGTATGAACCTAGCAACTGCCTAGTGACCAGATGGAACAGCCTACCAACAGTATAGCAATATCCATATCTTGGCACCAGAATATCATAGAGACATGGGGGTTTGCTCTTTTGACTCGGGATAGCAAGCAGACTTTTTAATATGACCCTAGCAACTGCCTAGAACCATCCAGAGCACCCTAGCAACCATTTAGCAAAATCTATTTCTTGACACCAGAACATCGTAGAGACATGGGAGTTGGCTAATTTGACAAGGGCTAACAAGCAGACATTTAAGTATGACCCTAGCAACCATCCAGAGCACCCTAGCAACTGTATAGCCACATCTATATCTTGGCACCAGAAAGTTTTTGAGACATGGGGGTTGGCTATTTTGACTCAGGCTAACAAACATAGTTTTTAGTATGACCCTAGCAACTGCCTAGCAACCATCCAGATCACCCTAGCAACTGTATAGCAACATCTATATATTGGCACCTGAACATCGTAGATACACGGGGGTTGACTATTTTGACTCAGGCTAGCAAACTGCCTTTTTAATATGACCGTAGCAACTGCCTAGCAACCATAGAGGAATCCCTAGTAACTGTAGATCAAGATCCATATCTCAGCACCAGAACATTGTATAGACAGAGGGGTAAACTCATATGACTCAGGCCTTTAAGTAGCCTTTTTATTATGACACTAGCGACTACTTAGCAACCAGATGGCACACCATAGCAACCTTATAGCAATATCCACATCTCTGCATCAGAGCATCATCGAGACATGGGGGAGGGCTTGTTGGACTTGGTTTTGCCACGACAAGCACCACGTACATTTTCTTCAGATATAGTTATTGTTGCAATTCTAGTGGTCCAGAAATTACCTTTAGCTCTGGACATGTTCCACTAAGATCTGAGATCAAGAATGTATTTATGTTGATGGGTATATCTGTTGTTTGTTTTTTTGTGTGCTATTATTCTCTAAAATCAATGACACATGCATTGATATTCTGTAATCTAATACAATGACTTTCAGACATATTTAAGTTTGACTAAAGTTTCCAAACACTTTCCAAGGTGTAGCTTCAGTATACATTCAGTATGTATATATATATATATATATATATATATATATATATATATATATATATATATATATATATATATATATATATATATATAAAAAAAATCAGTACCTGAATCTGTTGTATATTTCTCTGACATTTAGACTTGTACCCGCATGTGCTATTAGCATATTTTTGAAAGTCTCATGAGGTTGAAATGAAAGTTCTGGCCCATTTCTTTACCTGTCAGTTTGCAGTTCATTCCCAAATTATTCCCACTCAAAGGCAAATGTCAATTTAGTTCAGGAGCGTGTCTTCAGTCAAGTCCTCCAGGAGTGTAACTGCGGGCAGAAGGTGACCTTTAGATGCTCAACGAGGAACAGATGTCTGCACACTAGCATGAACCACAACCATTTTCACAAACACGCTGTAAAACCATTAAGCGAGACCTGAACTCACACCAGGGCAATAATGCAAAATCTACTTGGGAAAAATGTCAGTAGGCATGAAATCAATCTACACACTCGAGACGCGATTGATTAAGCAGATGAATCCTATCTGCACTCCGGGTTTCTTTACATTTCCTCGTTCAATTTTCCTCTTTTCATAAGCTTCATAGCTTCATAAAGGAAATAAGTTGTTATTCATTATTGATGGAAAACCCCCTTTGAGTTGCTCTTCAAGAAGCCCTGAAATGAAATCTTTCAAGCAGCATTTGGAAAATTCATTCATGCACAATCAATACAACCATTTTTTGTGTTGTTTTCCCAAAGTTGGAGTCCCAATAACTCCAGAAGTATTAAATATATTTGAATATCCTTTTAGATTCTGGTTTATAGCAAACATTCCTATTTGTATCTTAATTTTTAAAGCTCTATATGATTAAATACCAGAGATGTGGGGCTCTCAATGTAGCTCTATGCGTACATTTTTTAATGGCCGACAACCAAATGTGGGTCACATGGTATGAAGCCAGTTTTTCTTGTCCAACAGTCAAATAATACACCATTTTGAAGAATAAATGCAATAACTATATCTAGTTTTTGGATTTCAGAAATGTACATCTGCAAAGCTCTGAATGCACCATTAGGGGTCCAAACACCAAAGGTGCCGAAACTCGTATCTCTACTCTTTCTTGTTACTTCAAAAGCCCCAAAAGTGTACGGGTCTGAGAGGCCATAAATCGGAGAGATCCCAAACTTGGTGGAATGGTCCCAAATCCCCCTCACTCCTCAGGCACGCACACACATCCATCTGACATTAGGTGGCGCTATAAATAGCACATTTACATTTGTGGTAAAAACTCTGGAACCGCATAGGCTTAAAGGCACTCCAACTTTGGAAAAACTAAAAGAAATGCCCCCATTTTGGACCCCCCCATTGGCCATTGGCTAATAATGCAACAAGGGGTCCTGAAGTAAACTGATTTTACAAATACATTGATCTCTCCGTGTAAAAATAAACTGATGATGCTGCCAAATTTCTAAGGTTATTTTTAGACTTTTTTGCGAAAATAATGGATTACTCAGTAAATATTGATCCATGACATTTAATATTTTGTCTTACATTGTCAATGATGTTATTCTTTCTTTATAAAAAGCAGTCTTGAGACTTCGCACAGCAGATGTTGCTTCATTTCGGATTCCCCGTGCAGAAATCTGTGGTCAGGTGAGATACTGAATGAACTTGGACCAAAGTGGAATGTTGTAGTCATGGTGACTGTTGGGAGGGTGTCTTTGTAAGTAGTCATGGTAAGTAATGCGTGTCATTTTCTGTCTACCGTGCTGCCAATCGGCCATTGGCTGCATTCAGTGTCATTTTTAACATTTAATGTGATTAATCTGCCGATAAGATGGAACATTTCCATCGAGACTTCATTGCTACCAGCAGATCAATCTGTTCAGTCGGCAATTGTATATAGTACTTTTATTCTATATCATCAAACTACTGGATAAAATCTCAAAGACTTCAGCAAAGTCTCCATTCACTGCTGTCAAGGTGATAATAAAGAGATCTCATTCGTGATTGCCACATGTCAAAAATGATGTTCATGCATAAAGCCAGGTATCCACACATTAGAGTCCAAAGGCTTTGAGCATTGTGAGCAATTCACAAATCAGAAAAGATGTGTGTTTGTGTGGGTGTAATTGTTTGATTAAAGCCGATTTGCACTCTGCTGATGTGTTGAAAACCTCCGCCATTAGTGATATTCAGTGTATGAGAGCTTTCAGCGGCACATCCATAATAACACACACCTGTGTTTAAACACATTACCGTTTATTTTTCTTCCCCAAACAGGCACACGGAAAAGCCATTAACAAGGAAAACAGGGCTGCCGAACTATGAAAATCAATCCCCCCGAGATCTAATGAAATGAACGTTCTGGTAAAAACAAACACTGACTGTCTTTTAGTAAAATAGAGCACGTTTAGCTATTAAAAATTAGAGATGCTCTTCTGAAGCATGGCTGTAAAAAATAAATACATGAAATAAAAAATGATCTCTTTATGGGTTCCACAACAGAAAGCAAGTCATAGGGGTTTGGATGTACACACCTCATGTTATTAGAGTCTCTGTAACACAACCTTATGCACAGCATTACAGTAATATATTTATATATATATATATATATATATATATATATATATATATATATATATATATATATATATTTGCATTACAGTAATGGGTATGATATTGTTCTTGCAGTACAGTAATAAGCATTTTGGTAATGCGAATGTCCCACGGAAGCTCGTTCTACTGTGCATGTTATTAATGGACAGAGTGCAAGATGATGTCATCAAAATTGTTGTTCCATTTTCAGTGAAGAGAAAGTAGGGTACAACCAAGATATAAGGCACTTTACATTTCAATTTCTCCCAAAAAACTGAATAAAAATAATAATAATAAAAAACTGTACACTGCTAAAATGTTCCGATCCATTATGTCATTGTGTGCAATGTCTAGAGCAGGGGTGCACACACTGTTTTGTGTGATGATCTACTTTTAAATGACCAACTCAATAAAATCTACCAACTAAAAAAAACAGTTTCATTTAAAATAAGAAAATGTTTGTTGGGACTACTGCATGTATCCCTACATGAAATTCATCTTCTAATTAATACAAAAATATAAAATAATGTTCAATGTTGATATCATCCAGTTTTAACACTAAACCCAAAACACCTACAGCACAATAGATTACAATAGTCGGGGCATTTACCTTATTCTGATGACTTGTTTATTCAGTTGCCATGACAACTAGGTTTGCGCATACGCGCCTTCCAAGGACTTCTGAGAACAGCGCAAACCTAGTTGTCATGGCAACTGAATAAACAAAACCTCGCCTGGTCAATATTTACTCGTCAAGTGCAAGTCAGACAGAAACTAAAAGAAGGAAAGACATTATATATATTTTTATTAAAATTTAACTAAAGTACATTTAATTTTTGTGTGATCTACCAGCATTGCCTTTGCGATCGACTGGTAGATCGCGATCGACGTATTGGGCACCCCTGGTCTAAAGGCTGATTTTCAGGTAATTTGATGACATTTTCAGTTTTGTTCGAGGTGCTTAAATCAAAAGTCCTATAAAATTATTTTTTATTTTTTATAGGACTTCAGTAATCTGTCCCAAGTCCAACAAGCCCTCCCCCATGGCTCTACGATGTTCTGGTGCAGAGATGTGGATATTGCTATAAGGTTGCTATGGTGTGCCATCTGGTTGCTAAGTAGTTGCTAGGGTCATAATAAAAAGGCTACTGTCCAATAAGTGAAAGGATACTATTTGGGGTAAAAAGCCCCTTTGTTGTAGGTGCAAAAGGTAATGGTGCACCGTATTATCTTCGTTTGCTACTGGTTTGATCTCTGAGTAACAACACCACATCTCCGACGCAAACTGGAGGTTTCTTCTAATACAATATTTCATGCATTTATTTATTTGGTTAGTAGCTATGTAATAAGTGGGTCAAGTAATTACTGTTAAATAAACGCTGTGAAACAGTATAAAGGACGGGCGAGGAGGCGGCGGGAACCGGCTGAACAGTTAACACAAAGGTTTAATGCTAAAACTGAACTAAGACAACATAAAACAAATGAACAGACACACATGCAGCGTGGCCGTATGCGTCTCTCTCTCTCTCGAACCGGCATCTCTGGCTGCCCATTATCTCGCTGTCTTGCTGATTCAGTGCCGGCCATGCTACATCACGGCCCGGCCACGCCCTTCTCCTCGTCACACTCCTCCCCCGCCCGATTCAGTCTGGGGTGCCACCGGTCTGACTAATTCCCCCCGCCCATCTCTGGAAGGGAGACGGTGCCCTCCTGGTCATTCTGTCCGCCGGCGGTCCACCCCGCCTTCTGTGAACCAGCGGGAGAGACGAGGAGAGGCGTGGGGGAGGGAAAGGGTGAGCAGAGAGAGAGAGAGAGAGAGAGAGAAGAACTTTCTCGTAGGCTCCCGGCCGCGCTGTCACCCTGTACCCAACCGATCCTCCTCAGGTCGTTCTTCCCCTGGTCGATGGCAGCGAGTCCTCCGGCACCTGGTGGACAGAGCCGCTTCTCCCATGGCGGATGGCAGTGACGAGGACTCCGAGACGGCGCATCCCTCCTCCCTCCCGGGTTTCAGCACCACTGTAACAGTATAAAGGATGGGCAAGAAGGCGGCGGGAAACGGCTGAAAAGTCAACATAAACATAAAACAAATGAACAGACACACATGCAGTGCGGCCATATGCGTCTCTCTCCCTCTCCCGAACCAGCGCCTCCAGCTGCCCCTTATCTCACTCTCCGGCAGATCAGCGGATTCAGCGCTGTCCATGCTCCATCACAGGCCGGCCACGCCCTCCTCCTCATCACACTCTGACGGGATGATTAGGATCCAGATGTGATGTGTACATAACAACCACTATAATTTTACTTATTATATTTAGTATTATTAGGGCTGTTGATTTATTGTGTTAATTCAGTGCGATTAATTTCTGTATATAAAAATAAGTTAATAAAATGTACGCAATTAATCATGTCCCCGGACCGTAATAAGGAATATTCCTTCCATCTGAGCAATTCAAGCTTGTAGTACCATCAGTTTTCTCCAGGGGGCAGTAAGTGACACTCGCAGTATATGCAACGAGCAGCTTATCCAGAGAACAAACACACTTACAGACAGCAGACGGCACAAGATGAGAACACGGTCTTGTGTACAAACACAGCAAATCTGAACACAGGGACCTCAAGATGTGTTTTACTAAGTTTCAAACTTCATTTAACTTGATACAGCGACTTAAAAATTATATGTTTGTGACGCAACACAACAGAGACGCTCCAAAAGTGTCTGACGCAGGTGTACATCCTTAAACAAGCCCTTATAATAAATCTCAGACTGAATGACGAATTCAATGCATTTTTAATTATATCTGTTTTATTATTTATAATATATATATATATATTTATATATTTTATTCATAATTATTAAAATGTTATTTAAATATTTCTAACTATTTCATCATTATATATTGAATTATTGTTATTAGAGGGGCTTTCTCAGCAAATATTTATGTATGTGATTAATTGCAATTAATTGTGATTAATTAATTGCCATACCATGCAATTAATTCAATTAAAAATGTGAATCAATTGACAGCCCTACTTATTATTATTATTATTATTTACACAAATAATGTAGCTCCATCTATATTCAATATAAATAAATGTATATACAGTATATATATTTTTTTTTCAGTTTTGCTACATTTTGTGACCAGAAAAAAAGCTGATCGTTTGTGAGGTGGTCAGGGCTGCTGCATTTGTGATGAAGCCTTACACCCGCTGGGAGTCGACTCATGGTTAAAGAGGCCTCAGCAGGTGCTCACAGAGTAAAGGACAGAACTATTGAAGAGGAAGAGGAGCGATCACTCTCGGGGGACGATAGAGGCTTAAGCAGCAGCAAATACCGTCACAGATGACAAATCACAATGACTGATGCAAAAATAAAAATACTGCTGCAGTAGTGAGTTTGAAAGGTTTAAGAAGTCTGAGGATAGCGCAGGAGAAATTTCATTGGATTTAACCTCCGGCATGAAAAAAAGAAATGCCAAACTTAAATTTTAAGTCTTCTTTAGAGCCGTTTATACCGTCTCATAGCAAACAAAGGTGAATGAGATCAAATGGAGATTTTTTTTTAGCTTCTCCTGAGAAATTTCACAAGTCTCCTTTAGAGTTTCAGAGGAGATCTCAACTACATTTACATTTATGCATTTGGCAGATGCTTTTATCCAAAGTGACTTACAGTGCACTTATTACAGGGACAATCCCCCCGGAGCAACCTGGAGTTAAGTGTCTTACTCAAGGACACAATGGTGGTGGCTGTGGGGGTCGAACCAGGGACCTTCTGATTACCAGTTATGTGCTTTAGCCCACTATGCCACCACCACTCCAACTTTGTCTCAAACTGTGCTCAGTTTGATGGAAATGCTCATGCTCAGATGTTGCTCTTTCATAGCTCAGGAGACTTCATTGATCAACATTGTATCCAGCGTTTCTCCCAAAATTCCCATCTCAGCAATGTCTCAAATTGTGCTTGGATTTGGCAAGATACCATCTGCAATGGAAAGTCAGAGATCTCAATTTGAACTTTGAACTATGACATCCACATATAGTGTATCAACAATGAACTTATTTGTGCCTATTTGTATTTCTCTGAAGGAATCCTTGATACTCTTGAGCAATAACATTTTCCACCACATAAGCTCCAGTTTAAACAATGATCATCACGTGGTGGGTATGGCATCTTTGTTGCTGTATGTAGCTGCCCAGTTAAATCTGTGTCGGGTCTTAAGCCGCATGCTTGCGTTCTGGTCTGCCGGTCAAAACTAATTAAAAAACACAGTGTTAATTATCATACCTGCCTGGTTGAGACATGCATGAATGGGTCTAAACAGGGGTTGCCGTTGAAGTTTTTGCAGTTGAAGCGCTTTTATATCTAAAAGGAGGAAAAGGGAATATTTGGGAATTTATTAAGTTTGTAAAAGACGCACAGTGCACCTTGTGGCTTAAGAACTTTTGTTGTGAATATATTTGTCCGGATTTAGTGTATCTAGGAATGCTTGCAGTTTTTCCATAGAAGCATTTATATGAAAATGAAGTCCTTCACATAGCACAAAAATAAGAGTCATTGGAATAATCCAATGTTATTTCTTAGATGTCCAGAACAAAATATGCCATCCAGCAGGAAAAGCATGACAAACAAATCATCAGAAAAATATGCTTTCAACTATTGATGATGACTAAAATGTTATATGTCATCGGAGAGGATCACAGCTTTCTAATGACCCCTTTACTGAGCTTGTGGTCCACTCAGAGGCCGAGATATTCAATGAAACAATGTGGGTGTTGCTTGAACTGAAAATTAGACTGTATGTCTATGGACGAGCTCAATGTGTTAGAGCGCCACCTACATTTCAGATCTGTTTATTGTGATGGAATGTGCTTGAGAAAAAATTATCTTTCTCTGAAAAATGAAACAAATTTTTTGCAATTAGTCCACAGTATGTATGAATGATTGCATCATTCACAGTGCATCATGGGAGTGGGCGGTCGCTGCAAAGCTCTTTTAGTGCACATTGTTTGCCACAATTCACTGATAAAAACAGTATCATAGTTTAGTGATGGTATCAAATGCTGAACAATTACAATATTGATATAGCATGGCATTTAATAGTACTTCAAAAAATACCGTAGTACTACCATGAAAACTTGGTACATCATGTTAGCGGATGTCGTTATATAAATATGTAAATTCATCCATAGATTAATTACATATGTTGACTGAGTAACAGACTGGATGGGCAAACAAGTATTTTAGTGATTTCTTTCTTGTTGGTTGATGTAATTTGCATATAACTCTCTTTTCAAGCAATGAACTGTGTTTTTATTTATTTAATCGCAAAATGAACTGGCTCATAACTGCTAATTTGAATCCTACAGAAAACTGATTTGTAAAATGCCTATATGAATTGTTGACTCGCTTTCTCATGAGCTGTTTGTTTAATTTGCAAAGTGAACAAGTCACACAATGCTTGTTTGAATAGTAAAGTGAACTGACTCCAGAACTGTTTGAATCACAAAGTGAACTGACTCCAGAACTGTTCCGATCCCAAAGTGAACTGACTCCAGAACTGTTCCGATCCCAAAGTGAACTGACTCCAGAACTGTTCGGATCACAAAGTGAACTGACTCCAGAACTGTTCCAATCCCAAAGTGAAACAGACTCCAGAACTGTTCTGATCCAAAACTGAACTGACTCCAGAACTGTTCGGATCACAAAGTGAACAGACTCCAGAACTGTTCCAATCCCAAAGTGAACTGACTCCAGAACTGTTTGAATCACAAAGTGAACTGACTCCAGAACTGTTCCAATCCCAAAGTGAACTGACTCCAGAACTGTTCCAATCCCAAAGTGAACTGACTCCAGAACTGCTTGAATCACAAAGTGAACTGACTCCAGAACTGTTTGAATCACAAAGTGAACTGACTCCAGAACTGTTCCAATCCCAAAGTGAACAGACTCCAGAACTGTTCTGATCCAAAAGTGAACTGACTCCAGAACTGTTCGGATCCCAAAGTGAACAGACTCCAGAACTGTTCCGATCCTAAAGTGAACCGACTCCAGAACTGTTCCAATCCCAAAGTGAACAGACTCCAGAACTGTTCCAATCCCAAAGTGAACTGACTCCAGAACTGTTCAAATCCCAAAGTGAACTGACTCCAGAACTGTTTGAAATCCCAAAGTGAACTGACTCCAGAACTGTTTCAATCCCAAAGTGAACTGACTCCAGAACTGTTCCGATCCCAAAGTGAACTGACTCCAGAACTGCTTGAATCACAAAGTGAACTGACTCCAGAACTGTTTGAATCACAAAGTGAACTGACTCCAGAACTGTTCCAATCCCAAAGTGAACTGACTCCAGAACTGTTCCGATCCCAAAGTGAACTGACTCCAGAACTGCTTGAATCACAAAGTGAACTGACTCCAGAACTGCTTGAATCACAAAGTGAAGTGACTCCAGAACTGTTTGAATCACAAAGTGAACTGACTCCAGAACTGCTTGAATCACAATGTGAACTGACTCCAGAACTGTTTGAATCACAATGTGAACTGACTCCAGAACTGTTCGAATCCCAAAGTGAACTGACTCCAGAACTGTTTGAATCACAAAGTGAACTGACTCCAGAACTGTTTGAATCACAAAGTGAACTGACTCCAGAACTGCTTGAATCACAAAGTGAAGTGACTCCAGAACTGTTTGAATCACAAAGTGAACTGACTCCAGAACTGTTTGAATCACAATGTGAAATGACTCCAGAACTGTTTGAATCACAATGTGAAATGACTCCAGAACTGTTTGAATCACAAAGTGAAGTGACTCCAGAACTGTTTGAATCACAATGTGAAGTGACTCCAGAACTGTTTGAATCACAATGTGAACTGACTCCAGAACTGTTTGAATCACAACGTGAAGTGACTCCAGAACTGTTTGAATCACAACGTGAAGTGACTCCAGAACTGTTTGAATCACAACGTGAAGTGACTCCAGAACTGTTTGAATCACAATGTGAACTGACTCCAGAACTGTTTGAATCACAACGTGAAGTGACTCCAGAACTGTTTGAATCACAACGTGAAGTGACTCCAGAACTGTTTGAATCACAATGTGAACTGACTCCAGAACTGTTTGAATCACAACGTGAAGTGACTCCAGAACTGTTTGAATCACAACGTGAAGTGACTCCAGAACTGTTTGAATCACAACGTGAAGTGACTCCAGAACTGTTTGAATCACAACGTGAAGTGACTCCAGAACTGTTTGAATCACAACGTGAAGTGACTCCAGAACTGTTTGAATCACAACGTGAAGTGACTCCAGAACTGTTTGAATCACAAAGTGAACGGAGTCATAAACTTTTCTGTTTGTTTTTACTCCAAAGAACTCTTGTTTGAGTAAATCAAAATCAAATGTTTTGAACCTACAGTATAAGTGAATCATGAAACAGGTGTTGAAGAGGCTAAACCAAAAGTTACATTTGTAGTGACTCAAATGAGTGAATCCTCTGTAGGTTTGACATCTTACCTAGGATATAACTTTTAGCAGGCTCGGCACCCTAAATAATCTGTAGTCAATCCACAACAACACATAATTTGACATACAGGGAAATAAACGTAACCCAACATATAAAAATACATGATGTCCCGGTTAATATGGGACAGTTGGAAATCTTATTAAGATGTGTTTCTTTTGGTCAGAGCAACATTCTAGTACAAACACAAAAATTTGCTCAATCAGCCTTGAGGGAACAAAAACAGCTGCTGATCAGGCAGAACTCCAGCCACAGGGGTCAGCTCATTATCATTTGTGCATCTAATTATCATGAAGTGCATCTTAATTAGAGATTAATTCAATTAGCAGGGGTCTTCTGTCAGAGTTGTTGTAGTTTTAACACTATGGACATTCTTTAGGGGGACGAGGATGTATCTCACAAGCTGTGCAAACACATGCAATGTCATAAAGCATTAGACTTGTGCACTGCAGTATATTACAGGAACCTCTCGATTAGTTACGACATACGCGACTTCCAAAGACTTTGGGATAATTGAGATTTAATTTGCCATGATACATCTTCAGATGCTATATCTGAATATGTGCAAACAGAAATGACATTTGAGAGATGTTCAGTGAATAACAACTGAAATTCCAGACTGTTCTTCACAAAAAGCTATCGTATGACTTTCAGAAGACTTCTAATATAGTACATATGTTGTTCCAAATACTTTTATGGTGAATTTTTTTCATTTTTGGTACTCCGTATCTAATCCAGGGTCAGAAATTAACCAGGGCTAGGCAAAAAAGCCACTGAAAATGATAAAAATACAATCCATATAATTAAAATTCATTCAGTTGAGGTATTTGATCACAACCCGGCCCCGCCCTCTGCCCTGCCACAGAGGTTTTGAGGCAAATTTGTGCAGTTTGGTCAATATGTTGCACCAACGCCAGAATGAGTTTTGACGTGTGTGGTAATAATAATAATAATAAATATAGCTGCAAGCAGCAATACTGGGTTCAAGCCAATTATCGCCACCATAAACAGCAAAAAAAGCTTGTGACATGTTTGAACAGTGTATGAGGTGTTAGAAAAAGTATACTTTCAATCACAAAAAACAGATTTGTTTTAAAATGAACTAAAAATAGCTAGTTTTTAGAATTTTTGTCCAGTATGTGCAAATCGTACAAACGGCCTAGGACGAGTTCGAAAAGGTAGCTTTTTTTAGAAAATTCTAAATGGCCAACTTCCAAAATGGCCGACATAGGAATGTTTCATTCCAATTGATGATTCTATGACGAATTCTTCATAAGTTATAAGCAAAACTATGTTTTTTTTATATGTCGTGACCAGTAGGGGGCAGTGAACCAAAACTCTGCAGGTAACCTCAGGGCCTAATATTGATGACACGTACCAAGTTTCATCCCAATCCCTCAAAGCATTGCGGAAATACAGCCTCAAGTTCAATATTGCACGTTTTTTGTCGAATTCGTTGAAGTGCCATTAAAAAACGGTATAGTTTATCAAAATTCTGTGCATTACTTTTTGTCGTGAGTGCCTCTAGATGATTCAGGACAATTTTCGTGTAAATTGGACAAACAGCCTAGAACAAGTTCGAAAAAGTAGGTTTTTCAGAATATTCAAAATGGCGGGAAAAAGGAATTTACGCCCTCACGGTTCAAAAGTTATTAACATGAACGTGAGTGCAAATTTGGGCAGTTGGTGGCGCTAGAGGGTTTAAGGTAGAGATGGCAAATTTGCTGTGGTAACAGATCAGACTGTCCTCTATCTGTGCGCCAAATTTCATAACTTTTCCGCAAGCGGTTCTATGGGCGGCCATAGACTTAAGAGTGGAAGCGTAATAATAATAATAATAATAATAATAGGAAAACTAACGAACATTGTGCAAAGAGTACATGGCCATTCTACGACTATCATACACGTTATAACTACTTGCATAAACATCTGGACTTGTGTGCATAACTGAACGTGTCCTTACGGTTAAACACGTGTCTACAAACAACAGAATGACAGTGACACGTAGCCAGTGCAACCTCGTTTACTTTCATTCATTTCTGGCTTGTTTTATTCATGTTCCGGGACTTTTATAGATCAGTGGTTCGATGGATCGATCAGACGTCTGCATTGTTTCACTTTTCTTGGTGCAAAAGGGCAAAATGGCACGTTTACCTGTTCAAATGAATATCAGATGCTAAAACTACACAGAATTATAGTCTGATGTTCTTTATGCTTGAGGACTTACTATTGGCTGTTGCCATTGCATAATTAATGAGGTACATCTGTGCAGGTTTTGAGGATTGTTTAGTGGTGTTATTAATTAACATTTAAACGTTATTGGGGGTTATAGTTCTGTTTAATGTTAATTATGTTGTATTATGTTATGAGATAAATTACATTAATTTGAGTGTTCCTTTGACTTTGATTTGATACTGTTTGATGTAATGATGATTAACACAAAAGCTTTGCAGAGCTTTGAATGAACAGACTCAGGGAGTAATTTGCTGTTTTGAAGTGTTCACCACACACCGGCGTCAGCTGCCGCTGAAATCTCTTGATTTGGCACGTATGATGTAATCATTGAAGAACTGATTTGAAGCAAATGTTTCATTAAGGTTTCAAAGCCTTATGAAATGTGTTTCTTAAGTGCCTGTCGTTTGTTTAAGTTTGTTGAGTCCTGTTGATTGTTTGAGCAAGACATCAGTTTGATCATTATCTAAGAACAGGAAAACAATGTCTCAAAGTGGCTAGTAGTTGCTCCATTTCAGTGAAATCCCCACGCTATTAATGCATGTGCCTAAAGTCAACCAAAGTTCAGTTGAGGCGTAGGCTAAAAGTAGAAGGGGGGGGTGTCTTGCCCCGACCCCGGTTCCGGTGGCCCTAATAGGTTGAACGCTCTTTTTTGACAAGTGCAAAAAAAAAAAAAAAAAAAAATTATGTCATAATTTATTCACCCTCATATTGTTGAGTTTGAGTTTTTATTTACACACACACATTTTTACATTTACATTTCTGCATTTAGCAGACACTTTTATCCAAAGCGACTTACAGAGCACTTATTACAGGGACAATCCCCCCGGAGCAACCTGGAGTTAAGTGTCTTACTCAAGGACACAATGGTGGTGACTGTGGGGATCGAACCAGCAACCTTCTGATTACCAGTTATGTGCTTTAGCCCACTATGCCACCACTACACACCACCACACACACACACACACACACACACACACACACACACACACACACACACACACACACACACACACACACACACACACACACACACACAAAAGTTTAAAAAGCAAAAACAATGTATTCTAGGCCCAATTAAGAGGATCTGATGTATAATGGGTCACTGCCCTACAGGCAAAATGAAGAGGGAGAAAAAAAGAAAAGAAAGAAATACTAAGAATAAGGAACAATAATAAAAAGGGAGAAAAAAGGAAAAAATAATCATATAAAGTTAGTGAGGGTAAAAAGCATCAAAGAAATAAAACAAGACAAAAAAGAATGATAAAAACTGAAGATTAAAAAGAAAAGCAAATATAAAGAGAATTAATGATTTCTAACCCCATGCGACTTTCTTCTGGGGCTTGA
The DNA here is from genome assembly GCF_025860055.1 of Xyrauchen texanus. Classification (NCBI taxonomy): domain Eukaryota; kingdom Metazoa; phylum Chordata; class Actinopteri; order Cypriniformes; family Catostomidae; genus Xyrauchen; species Xyrauchen texanus. Next base: position 2,227,127 of record NC_068311.1, on the reverse strand, counting down.
AATGAAGTTTTTTATTATGGGGTCATATTTGCTTGCAGTATGAGATTGTTTGGGCATTCTTGTGAGGGCTTTGATTGCTTTTATAAAGAGTCCTCTTTCTGCTTAAAATACTTTTAATCAGTTTCTTTAAATACATTTCTAATTCATTAAGTTAGACTGTCACCTATGAATTAAAATCAGCATCAACTCTTATTTTATGAAAATATTTATTAGGCTTAGAATAAAACACTAGGAAATTACTGTATATTAAAATGCAAAAGAATATTTAAAAATCTATCTTTTTTAATATCGCACCCACATTTTGAATTTCGAATAGCATTTTTGTCACTTTTAATTAACCACCATTCGATTGTGAGCTTGCTTTCTTCCATAGAAAAAGAGATGTTAGGAAGAATGACAGACATATGCTGCAAAATCATTTTATTTTTCACTTCAAAAACAGTATTTTTTTGTCTTATTTTAAATGGAAAATGTTGAAAATATTCTTTGAGCAAGATAAATTTACTCGAAGCAGAATGACATGAAATCTTTCTAGAGAAATATAATATAATTTAATAACTTATGCTTAAAACAAGAAAAAACTATTTGCAAATGTGATAAAATGTGTATCTGTCGGAGAAGACATACGTGTTTATTGCAACATGAGGGTGACTAAATGATGACATGGTTGTGATTTTTGGGTGTACTTTTACAAGGTTCTAGGTCATGTTTAGTTGTCATACATAATGTTAAAATTAAACAACAGTCTTTTGTGAACAAGGAGAATCATCTCTCCGGGTTTTTTATCATCAGTCTGGACCTCAGCGTGGTGAACCAGAATGAAGCACACAAACAATCACCCTGCCATCACTCCACAGTCATTAATACCCTCTGTGACACTCATAAATTATTCATCAGACCTGTTTATTATGCATCAGATTACAGAGCCAACTAATCAGGCCATGCGAGTTATCCTAATCAAAGGGTATTTGACAGCACAAGAGCAGCGTGACAAGAAGGGAGAGAGAGAGAGAGAGAGAGAGAGAGGGATAGACAGAAGGAGAGGAAGAGCAGGAGAGAGACGGTTATATCCTGAGTTTTGCTACGGCCATGGTGGTCAATATTAATCTGAAAAACCTGTTTGTCTGTCTCTCCATCCATCCATCCATCTATCTAGGTCTTCTAATATATTGAAGAAACATACTGAAAATGGTTAAATCACCCGAACAACAAAGGGATATCCTCATCTGTTGTTCGGGTCATTTTTGACCCATTTTAAACCCGACACAGCCCCTAAACCAGACACAGCCCCTAAACCCGACACAACCCCTAAACCCCACACAACCCCTAAACCCAACACATCCCCTAAACCCCACACAACCCCTAAACCAGACACAGCCCCTAAACCAGACACAGCCCCTAAACCAAACACAGCCCCTAAACCCGACACAACCCCTAAACCCCACACAACCCCTAAACCCAACACATCCCCTAAACCCGACGCATCCCCTAAACCCCACACAACCCCTAAACCAGACACAGCCCCTAAACCCCACACATCCCCTAAACCAGACAAATCCCCTAAACCAGACACAGCCCCTAAACCCGACACAGCCCCTAAACCAGACAAATCCCCTAAACCAGACACAGCCCCTAAACCCGACACAACCCCTAAACACAACACAACCCCTAAACCAGACAAATCCCCTAAACCAGACACAGCCCCTAAACCAGACACAACCCCTAAACCCGACACAGCCCCTAAACCCCACACATCCCCTAAACCAGACAAATCCCCTAAACCAGACACAGTCCCTAAACCAGACACAACCCCTAAACCAGACACAGCCCCTAAACCCCACACATCCCCTAAACCAGACAAGTCCCCTAAACCAGACACAGCCCCTAAACCCGACACTACCCCTAAACCCCACACAACCCCTAAACCAGACACAGCCCCTAAACCCCACACATCCCCTAAACCAGACAAATCCCCTAAACCAGACACAGCCCCTAAACCCGACACAGCCCCTAAACCCGACACAACCACTAAACCAGACACAACCCCTAAACCCCACACAGCCCCTAAACCCGACACAGCCCCTAAACCCCACACAACCCCTAAACCAGACACAACCCCTAAACCCCACACAGCCCCTAAACCCCACACAGCCCCTAAACCCCACACATCCCCTAAACCCCACACATCCCCTAAACCAGACACAGCCCCTAAACACGACACAAGCCTTAAATCCAACACAACCACTAAACCAGACACAACCCCTAAACCAGACACAGCCCCTAAACCCGACACAGCCCCTAAACCCGACACAACCCTTAAATCCAACACAACCACTAAACCAGACACAACCCCTAAATCAGACACAACCCCTAAACCAGACACAGCCCCTAAACCCGACACAACCCTTAAATCCAACACAACCACTAAACCAGACACAACCCCTAAACCCGACACAACCCCTAAACCCGACACTACCCCTAAACCCAACACTACTGCTAATCCCAACACTACCGCTAATCCCAACACTACCCCTAAACCCAATACTACCCCTAAACCCAACACTACCACTAATCCCGACACAACCCCTAAACCCGACACACCCCCTAAACCCCACACAACCGCTAAACCCCACACAACCCCTAAACCAGACACAACCCCCTAAACCCCACACAACCCCTAAACCAGACACAGCCTCTAAACCCCACACAACCCCTAAACCAGACACAACCCCTAAACCAGACACAGCCCCTAAACCCGTCACAACCCTTAAATCCAACACAACCACTAAACCAGACACAACCCCTAAACCCGACACAACCCCTAAACCCGACACTACCCCTAAACCCAACACTACTGCTAATCCCAACACTACCGCTAATCCCAACACTACCCCTAAACCCAATACTACCCCTAAACCCAACACTACCACTAATCCCGACACAACCTCTATACCCGACACACCCCCTAAACCCCACACAACCGCTAAACCCCACACAACCCCTAAACCAGACACAACCCCTAAACCCCACACAACCCCTAAACCAGACACAGCCCCTAAACCCGACACAGCCCCTAAACCCGACACAGCCCCTAAACCCAACCCAACCCCTAAACCCAACACTACCCCTAAACCCAACACTACCGCTAATCCTGACACAACCCCTAAACCCGACACTACCGCTAATCCTGACACAACCCCTAAACCCAACACTACCCCTAAACCTAACCCAACCCCTAAACCCAACCCAACCCCTAAACCCGACACTACCCCTAAACCCGACACAACCCCTAAACCCAACACTACCCCTAAACCCAACACATCCCCTAACCCCAACACATCCCCTAAACCTAACACATCCCCTAAACCAAACACTACCCCTAAACCCGACACAACCCCTAAACCCAACACTACCCCTAAACCCGACACAACCCCTAAACCCAACACTACCCCTAAACCCGACACTACCGCTAATCCTGACACAACCCCTAAACCCCACACAACCCCTAAATCCAACACTACCGCTAATCCTGACACAACCCCTAAACCCCACACAACCCCTAAACCAGACACAGCCCCTAAACCCCACACAGCCCCTAAACCCGACACAGCCCCTAAACCCGACACAACCCTTAAATCCAACACAACCACTAAACCAATCTATCTATCTATCTATCTATCTATCTATCTATCTATCTATCTATCTATCTATCTATCTATCTATCTATCTGTCTGTCTGTCTGTCTGTCTGTCTATTTCTTCTAATATATTGAAGAAACATACTGAAAATGGTTAAATCACCCGAACAACACAGGGATATCCTCATCTGTTGTTCGGGTCATTTTTGACCCATTTTAAACCCGACACAGCCCCTAAACCCCACACAGCCCCTAAACCTGACACGACCCTTAAATCCAACACAACAACTAAACCAGACACAGCCCCTAAACCCAACACAGCCTCTAAACCCGACACAACCCTTAAATCCAACACAACCACTAAACCAGACACAACCCCTAAACCCGACACAGCCCCTAAACCCGACACAGCCCCTAAACCCAACACTAACCCTAAACCCAACACTACCCCTAAACCCAACCCAACCCCTAAACCCAACACTACCGCTAATCCCAACACTACCGCTAATCCCGACAAAACCCCTAAACCCGACACGCCCCCTAAACCCGACACAACCGCTAAACCCCACACAACCCCTAAACCAGACACAGCCCCTAAACCAGACACAGCCCCTAAACCAGACACAGCCCCTAAACCCGACACAACCCTTAAATCCAACACAACCACTAAACCAGACACAGCCCCTAAACCAGACACAGCCCCTAAACCCGACACAACCCCTAAACCCAACACTACCCCTAAACCAGACACAACCCCTAAACCCGACGCAACCCCTAAACCTGACGCAGCCCCTAAACCCGACACAGCCCCTAAATCCGACACAGCCCTAAACCCGACATAGCCCCTAAACCTAACACTACCCCTAAACCCAACACTACCCCTAAACCCAACACTACCGCTAATCCTGACACAACCCCTAAACCCAACACTACCCCTAAACCCAACCCAACCCCTAAACCCAACACATCCCCTAAACCCGACACTACCGCTAATCCTGACACAGCCCGACTCCTGACACAGCCCCTAAACCCAACCCAACCCCTAAACCCGACACTACCGCTAATCCTGACACAGCCCGACTCCTGACACAACCCCTAAACCCAACACTACCCCTAAACCCAACCCAACCCCTAAACCCAACCCAACCCCTAAACCCGACACTACCGCTAATCCTGACACAGCCCGACTCCTGACACAGCCCCTAAACCCGACACTGCCCCTAAACCCGACACAGCCCCTAAACCCGACACAACCCCTAAACCCAACACTACCCCTAAACCCAACACATCCCCTAAACCCGACACTACCGCTAATCCTGACACAGCCCGACTCCTGACACAACCCCTAAACCCAACCCAACCCCTAAACCCAACACATCCCCTAAACCCGACACTACCGCTAATCCTGACACAGCCCGACTCCTGACACAACCCCTAAACCCAACACTACCCCTAAACCCAACCCAACCCCTAAACCCGACACTACCGCTAATCCTGACACAGCCCGACTCCTGACACAGCCCCTAAACCCGACACTGCCCCTAAACCCGACACAGCCCCTAAACCCGACACAGCCCCTAAACCCAACACTACCCCTAAACCCGACACAGCCCCTAAACCCGACACAGCCCCTAAACCCAACACTACCCCTAAACCCCACACAACCCCTAAACCCGACACAGCCCCTAAACCCGACACTATCCCTAAACCCGACACAACCCCTAAACCCAACACTACCCCTAAACCCGACACATCCCCTAACCCCAACACATCCCCTAAATCTAACACATCCCCTAAACCCAACACTACCCTTAAATCCGACACAGCCCCTAAACCCGACACAGCCCCTAAACCCGACACACCCCCTAAACCCGACACATCCGCTAACCAGACACACCCGCTAAACCCGACACATCCGCTAAACCAGACACAACCGCTAAACCTGACACATCCGCTAAACCAGACACAACCGCTAAACCTGACACATCCGCTAAACCCGACACAACCCTTAAAGTCTCTCTCGCTGTCTCACATACACACACAAACACTCTCTCACATGCGCACACACACACTCTCTCACATGCACACACACACACTCTCTCACATGCACACACTCTCTCACATGCACACGCACACTCTCACATGCACACGCACACTCTCACACCCACACGCTCTCTCGCTCTCTCTCTCACATGCACACACACTCCCTCACATGCACACACACACACTCACTCTCACACACTCTCTCTCTCACACACACACCCACACGCTCTCTCGCTCTCTCTCTCACATGCACACACACTCCCTCACATGCACACACACACACACTCACATGCACACACACACACACTCTCTCACATGCACACACACACACTCTCTCACATGCACACACTCTCACATGCACATGCACACGCACACTCTCACACCCACACGCTCTCTCGCTCTCTCTCTCACATACACACGCACACTCTCTCACATGCGCACACTCACACTCTCTCACATGCACATGCACACACACTCCCTCACATGCACACACACACACTCTCTCTCACATGCACACGCACACACTCTCTCTCACATGCACACGCACACACTCTCTCTCACATGCACACACACACACTCTCTCTCACATGCACACACACACTCACTCTCACACACTCTCTCTCTCTCTCTCAAACGCACACTCAAGCTCTCTCTCTCTCTCTCTCACACGCACACACATACACACGTTGGTCTACCTATCATTATGAGGACTCTCCATAGACATAATGATATTTATGCTGTACAAAACACTTTCTTTTTACATTTTTACATTTTCAATAAAACATTGTTTAGTATGTATTTTTAAGCGATTTCAATTATGGGGACTCTAGAACTGTCCTCATAAACCACATTTATAGCATAATAATCTTGTAATTACCCATTTGTAACCTAAAATAAGTCCTCATAAGTCAGCCAATGATTCTCACTTTTTCGTTTTCCAATCTTGTCACGAGTTAAATAACAATTCTGTCATTTCATGAGGCAAGTTCTTACCTCTAAAGCAATTAGCTGGTAATAGAAGCCGCTGGTCACCCAAAAACAGATTTATGTAAATGTGAACATCTTGTCCATTACTGGAGAGGAATCTGAATAAATGCAACAGAAATGTTCTAAGCACAGAATCTAAATGTTTATGTCTAATTTGCAGGGCAAACGAGCTGACGAGTGTTTCCTGAAAGCATTCAGCCTTTTTCCAATTATGTTTCAGAATGTGTTCAACACCAAAATTGAAAATGGAGACATCACATGTGGGAAACTTCTGCTTGTTTTGACCTTTGGCGACTAATGAAATATCCATGCATGATTTACATTGCTTAAGGTGGCTAGCTGGTCTCTCAGCCTGGCTAAACCGGTCATTTGCTCATTTTGGAGCGTCAAAGTTAATTTATTTATAGAGCACATTTAAAAACAACAAGTGTATAACAAAGTGTTGTACGTGGGCAAATAAATTAACCATTAATACAAAACAATATACCTTAATACAAAAGCCAAAGAATATAGATAAGTTCTTGCTAGCTGGCCAGTATGGGAGACCAGCTGTTAGACCAGTTAAACCAGCCGAATACCATCTTAGCTAGGCATTAAGTCCAACAAAGCCACTTTTTTCCCCCCCAGTATGGTACTGAAGAGTTGCTGTGAATAAGAACAGAAGCTCCGAACCCTTAATGATCTACAAACCCGTTTCCCTTCGTTGAATCCAATGTCTCTAAATCCAGAATTACGTATATACACGAGCCGTTTCTGTATTCTGCAAAGTTCCTCTGCTCAATCCACTGAGAGTAAATTGCTTTTCACCCCTCATAAGCTGAAGTCGCAAACATTTACAGCAGCTAACAAAATTTTTCCTATTAGATATGGCAGCAAACATTCAGCCGTGTAAAGCTAGCATGCATGCTAATGTGCACTTACCCGCAGGAAATGCATAGTGATTATAATGTTGTGTTCAGGTGGAGGGAAACGTTCAAATGTTCTTCACTTCTGATGTGTATCATTCAACGGTCACATCAGATTGATCAGTAGAGATGTGTCTGATCTACACTAGCAGTAAGGGCATACCAGCTATGATGAGTATTTAAAGATGGCTTTTAGCATGGATGGTGGAGGTGCACAAAGACCAAAACAACCCAGTTCTGTCATGTAACTTTAAAAGTACTCGGACATCTGGACCGAGCACCGACAGAGCGAGAGAACACATTAAATAAGTTTAAAATTCTTCAGGACGTAGAGTCTTCGTGGCATCTGCGCTAACAAATAAAACACAACACAGATGTCTTGACATGCATTTTTTAAGATGTTATGTTCTTTTTAACTTGCCACAGTGTCTAAAAATAATTAGGCGGTCCTGGCAAAAAAAACAAAAATCAATAAAACAGTGAGATGCAATGGTCGAAAACATCCGTCCAGAATGTGTTTACATAGAAAAACAACTGAAAGCAATGCAGCAGCCCCTGACATGTCTCGTTTCAATTATTTATTACAAACCCGAAGTTGAACCCGAACCTGGTCCGACGAGTCCCTCTAATCTTCTGCTTGTAATATTAGCGAAACGCATCATATTTCTGGTGTTGAAGCAATTCACTTGCTTGAAAATGGCTGCTTTAGGCTAATAGGGCCACCATTGGTCGTATATGCGCAAATACGTCGGGGGAATCCCAGAGTCTGAAGTAAAGGGAAATCCCACTATTTTAGCAATCTGCATCTGTCGCATTACCCCGTGCATGCCGCTTTCATGTCTTAAGCAGCTTAAATGCATTAAGCAGCTTTCTGGAGTATGTATAAATGAGGTCTTATAATTGAATAACTACACAAATGTTTACTCCACCCCTTCGTGATGTCATTAACAACAGCTCTTTATTGTTGAACCAACAAGGTTCAAACGATGGATGTGCAACATAGTTGCTACTTTTTCGTGAAACAGTCATGAGTTGCTAGATGATTTCTCCAAGGATAAATCATACTATGGTGGTTAAGCAGAGAGCAAAAGGCACTGATATACTTCTGGATAAGTTCTTCTTCACTCTCCGTTCAGGGGTAAAAAGAAGTTCTGAACAGCCGAGCAACAGTATACTATTTGCGAACATTCAGACACCACCCGCACCACTGTGGGAGGTTTAGATGATAATTTAAATATGAAGACGCTACATGTAAAACCCAAGCAAATGCAAATTAATTCAAATGTGTTATCAATGACGTCGTCTCATGCTAGGAGTAGAATTCACATGAGGTCAGTAAAAGAAGCTGTTTTAACCACTCGATGATTAAAGTAATATATATGCATTAGAAAATGTTTAATTCATCTCGTTTAGATTCTGAATTCATGGTGCTAACATGCAGTATGTGGCCATAATATGCGGCAATTACACTGTTATTGTCATTTATTGTCATTTATTTGAGTAGATTTGATTCATTTTGTAGATTAAAATGTAATTGCATGACATGGTATTGCACGCCGATGTGTTCATGTTGAATACCGCCTGAAAAAATGTAAACAAAGTAGTAGGTGGGGCTTCAGGTCACATCTACCGATGACGTGGACCAATGGCAGTAAGAAGGGGTTTAGCAGCCGGTTTGAAATGTTCCTAAAAGCTCGCCCAGACGAGCGGTTCTGAACCACCGAAACGAACACACAAATGCCTTGTTCTTCTTCGATATGGTATGAATTACATCTGGGCCTTTATGTCATTGTACGGGAAATGCACCCCTGGTTGGGATGGAAAGCACAATGAGGAAAGAGAGGAAAGCACAATGAGTACAAGTGCTTTCTATTTGATCCCCTTTTCTCCCAATTTGAAACACCCAATTCCCACTACCAAGTAGGTCCACGTGGTGGTGCGGTTACTCACCTCAATCCGTGTGGTGAAGGCAGGACTGGGAAGAGAAATCGGCCCTGGATTTTACTGGATTGGTTCGCTGTCCTATGTTTTCTGCATATAGATTTGGGTTAGGGTTATATATTCTGCTTATCGCGGCCCATTCGGCACGTTTCGTGGCCGACCCACTCAGTTCTCCCGCTGGACAGTCCGCCCCTGATCGGCCCCAAAGTGCGTCGGCCCACTGGGAAAATGCCAAGTATGCCAGATTGCCAGTCCAGCCCTGGGCGGAGGACAAGTGCCAGTTACCTCCACTTCCGAGACAGTCAATCCGCGCATCTTATCACGTGGCTCGTTGCGCTTGACACCGCGGAGACGCACAGCATGTGGAGGCTCATGCTACTCTCACAACTCATGCACAACTTTGAGAGCGAGAACCCCTAATCGCGACCACGAGGAGGTTACCCCATGTGACCTCCCTCCCTAGCAACCGGGCCAATATGGTTGCTTAGGAGACCTGGCAGGACCCTGGATTCAAACTCACGACTCCAGGTGTGATAGTAAGCGTCAATACTCGGGTCACAATGCTTTTTCAAGGAAATCAGCCTACGGTTGACTTCTAGTTGATTTTGTATATTAAGCTCAGAAACAAGAAAGTAAAAAAATAATAACACACTTTAGCTTTAAGGAAACTAGTGTCAGGCTTCTAGGGCAATACTCAATGACAACAATGCTCAACACAAACTGAATAATAAGTTAAAAAAGAAGAGAAATGAACTGACTCCATGCCATTTTCATTCCTTCAACCAAACGCCAAACCGCACACACGATTAAATTAGGGGGGTCAGACCCAATAATTTGCATCCTGTTAGTCAGATAGAAAATCTAATGAACTTGACTCAATCTAAAAAGTCAAGCACAATGAGTTCAGCTAAAAAAACTCAATCTATATTCATATGCGTATCGCAATTCAATTCAACCACTTCATTCACACACTTGACTGTTAATAATTAACTTTCTTTTACTCCCGGTAAGATAACAAGTATGGAAGCTTGCCACGCTATACTGCCAAACATTGAAAACCACCTCTGCAGGTATTCTGCATCAGGACACATTACATAATGCTCTCAGAATAGCTTCGGTTCTCTCCGAACGCACACCTACACACGGCAAAGTCTTCACATTTTCTGCTGAATTTGACTGTATTTGTTTTTACAGTCTGACTCAGCGATAATGTCCACTGAGAGGTGCCTGACTTTGAGTGATTCCTCTGGCATGCGCTGGCCTCCATTAAATAGTGACATTACATATTGAATTATTAAATTAGTACAATTAACTTAATCTTACAAGAGTGTCCCAGAGGAGAATGATTTACTGCCAACAGATGTAGACACCTTCACACCTGAATTGGCAAAATATGACACAGAAAAACAATAATAATAATAATAATAATAAACAGGGTGTTTGAAATGGAATACTAATGGTAAATATATATATATAATATTTTTCATTTTAATTGCAATTTTGTGTAAAAAAAAAAAAAAATTATATACTTTCAACACAAATTTCTATACTTTGAGTTACTATATGAGCAGCATAAATGTTTGAATGCAATTACTGGTAGACTGATTTCTTTCCATGCCACTTTATTATTAAGAATATGCTGGCACTAATTAAACAGCATGGGATGTCTGGCCAGATGTTGCCCTCACCCGCTGCCAAGTGGGCGATCTCAAACGGCGGGTAATTTTATTCTGTACATTATTATTCATTTCTTCCCCTCGTCCAAACTCAACTCTGAAAGAAAAATCTCAGTTTGATAATGCAATTTATTGTATGATTATGTGGTTATGAAACTACAAAACAAACAATCATTTCTTAATCGGTATTTGTGTGTAAATGTAAGCAAACAAAGCAAAATTATGTAGGACATATGTTTAGAAAATGTATCTGGAAATGGAAGCGCAGCGTAGTTCTAGCGGGAAGGCTAGCAGCTGTACATCATTACTACATTAGCGGGGTAACTCCTAGCCAATCACAGGTAAGCCATTGCTTTATAAGTACAATCTATCACATTGCTGTTTCTGTGTGATAACACGGCAACCTCCTCCACCCCAGCACCACCTGTTGAGTCCTGTCCCGCACAGGGGTAGGCTCCTCGCCCCTGCCTCCTATCTCCGGGAGGACATGACGGTTCCGGGTACAACTCCCTCGGACCACCGGACGGGGCTTACGCCAAAGAGAGAGACATTACTTTCTGTTTAACATTTATCAAATAAATGGCATCTTAAACTTCACTCAAACTGCGTGTCTTCCTGATAGAAGTCATTTGATTCCTTTTCTTTGAATAATACCTTTAATTTTTTTTATTAAAACAAATATTTATATTAAAACGATTTGCCAGTTGGATCAGAAAAATAAACACACACACACACACACACATATATATATATATTTTATACTCTCACACACACACACACACTCTCTCTCTCTCTCACTCACACATGCTCACTCACACACAAAAACCACACTCACTCTCTCTCTCATTCACACACAAACACACACACTCTCTCTCTCAAACACGCACAAACACACACTCTCTCTGTCAAACACGCACAAACACACACACTCTCACACACACACACACACACTCTCTCTCACACACACACACTCTCACACACACACTCACTCAAACACTGACACACACACACACTTGCTCACTCACGAACACACACACACACACACACACACACACACACACACACACACACACACACTCATACACTCAAACACTGACACACACACATGCTCACTCACGAACACACACACTCAAACACTGACACACACACATGCTCACTCACGAACACACACATTCTCATACACTCTCATACACACACTCATACACACACACAAAAACACTCACTCACTCACACACTCACTCAAACACTGACACACACACACACACACACACACTCTCATACACACTCACTCAAACACTGACACACACACGCACACACACACACACACACACACACACACAAAAACACTCACTCTCTCACACACTCAAACACTGACACACACACACACACAAAACACTCACTCACTCAAACACTGACACACACACACACACACACACACACACACACACACACACACACACACACACACACACACACACACACACACAGACAGAAGAAAACTACTTTCCAGATGGAAAAGACAAATAAATAATTCAAGACATTCTCTGAAAATAAGGCTTGTTCTCCAGTAAAAATACTAAACATCCTTAAAACAAGATAAATGAGCAAGACAAGCAAAATTGTACAAGATAACAAAGACAAAAATACTGATTATGAGAACGACTCTTTGCTTGTTGGGAATCAGTTTATAGAAAACAAACTGTTTATCAGCATCAGCAACACAGACGTGTTTCTCGTCAAACGAGTGTGACATTCGGGACCTGCTGGCTGTGAAAAAATTGACAAGTGATTACGCCGTCGCATTATTACTATTTTATTGTTTTGAGGCCAGTTTGTCATCGAAATGTCACAGATTGAATTTGTAGCGCAAACATGAGAAATTATGCAATAAGTGCTCCCGAGACACACCGTGAATTTGCATATTCTAACTGCAAACACTGACGGCCTTATAAGATAAATCAGAGCTTTTAATTAACGTTTAATTGGCTGCAAGATTTGCGGCCTCTGTCCTCCCATCGATCGTGGCAATGTGCAGCATACAGCGAGAGGAAGTAACTTGCAGCGTGTGAGCATGTCAGGTGACCGTTGCTGCATCCATAATGCATGATGACTGTGGCTCTTCTTCTGCTGCCTTGGTAACAGAAGGGGCGGAGCAATTCTGCCTCAGTGGGATGTGGGATTTAATCAGAATCTCATGAATTATGAATGAGTTGCTTCTTCTGTCATGCAGCTAATCACAGGGCTGTTAATGCAGGCACCGAGTCGCATGTTCACAGAAAACGAAAAATGAAGATCACAAGCAGTGGAGTGGAGTCATTTCTTTTTTTCTTCCTTTTATCTGTATAAATCAATCTTGAAGTTATTGAGTTATTTATGGAAGCAGGATCCTGCCTCACATAAACATTTGGGCCATATTTTAAGAGCGCAATGATTTAAGTGCAGCATTAAGTGATGCGTTACATGCACAAAGTGAATGGGCAGGTCCATGAAGTTTTGACATTTCTGTACAAGCATGCGATAAGCCTAGGCACAAGTGGGTTGGCAAAACCATGTGTGCAAGGCGCTAATGGGCTGGGTCAAGTGCAATTTAATTCAGAGTTTCTTCTCTAATTGCACGGCCTGCGTCCGATTATATAATCCATTTTATGTCAAACAACAGCGACTGTATGCAATGCATCCCCTGCTCTGTGAGTTTGAGCAATTTGCAATGCCCAGTTCTCACTACTTAGTAGGTCCTTGTGGTGGCGCGAGTACTCACTTCAATCCGGGTGGTGGAGGACGAGTCTCAGTTGCCTCCGCTTCTGAGAGCGTCAATCTGCGCATCTGATCATGTGACTCGTTGTGCATGACACCGCGGAGACTCACGGCATGTGGAGGCTCATGCTACTCTCCACGCACAACTCACCACACACCCCATTGAGAGAACCACTAATCACCATCACGAGGAGGTTACCCCATGTGACTCTACCATCCCTAGCAACCGGGTGAATTTGGTTGCGTAGGAGCATAGCTGGAGTCACGTTTTATATATCACACAATTCCGAGACATGAGGTTACAATTGTGTAACATAAATTCCAATTTCTGAGGAATAAAATCGCAATTGCGAAAAATATAATCAGAATTGTGGGTTATAAAGTCAACATTACCTTTATTATTTACTTTTTACTCTGTGGCAAGATCAAGACACCATAGTTGCCTGGATCAAAGAACACCGCGATTGGGGTCTGGGTAGCTCAGCGAGTATTGACGCTGACTATCACCCCTGGAGTTAGTGAGTTCGAATCCAGGGCGTGCCGAGTGACTCCAGCCAGGTCTCCTAAGCAACCAAATTGGCCCGGTTGCTAGGGAGGGTAGAGTCACATGGGGTAACCTCCTCATGGTCATCGCTCTAGGTGGGGCGTGTAGCGAGTTGTGCGTGGAAGCCATGGAGATTAGCGTAGAGCCTCAATACGCACTAGGTCTCCGCGGTAACACGCGCAACAAGCCACGTGATAAGATACACGGATTGACGGTCTCAGACGCGGAGGCAACTGAGATTCGTCCTCCGCCATCCGGAATGAGGTGAGTCACTACGCCACCACGAGGACTTACGAGCACATTGGGTATTCCAAATTGGGGAGAAAAGGTAAACACCACAAGAAATGCTTCATAATGAAAATGTATACTTGGTCAAATTGGTGAGTTTTATAACTACAAAAATGCCTCTCTTGATACAACCAAAACACACCATTACCTTCTCAACATTTTCGTAAAATCATGCAAAAATATAGACAAATTTGACAATGGGGTAAGCAAAATGAATCTGAAATGTCACGTGCATTATTCTCTCAAGTATGACCCTACCTTCCCCCAAGACGTCAAAGAAAATTCAATTTCTCATGATATATGACCTCTTTAAGTACATGCTACATACACACACACTCAGGCTATATTGCTGGACAAATGCATCAAACTCTGACCTCCTAATTCCATGAAAAACAAACTTACCAAGAAACTTCTAGCCTGGCTGATTTGATTTCCATTGAACCATGAGGGTTAAAACTGATGTCCTGCCTCCGTTATTACAAAGAATGCTTAACTGATAGATTAACATACAACGGCTAAAATCATTAGCTGCTAAAATGACTGATGTTGGGAGAAGAGAGTGTAGAGAATGATTCAGTGACGGTTTTGGCACTTCTGCAAAGAGATTAGACAGATTGATTAGACATGCGAGAGAAGTACATCCTGTTTTCTGTGGTGAAGAATCAAACAACGAATCTTGTCTTCTTGCACTCACACTATGACAAACTGAATTTTGCAGTTTTTACGTTCTCACAGCAAATACGTTTTAAAGCTCTAAACTGGTGTCATGATGCAAATTTTCCCCCCGTAAACCTGTTGACGTTGAGTTTGACAGATCGAAACACTCAAGGGATGAGCTCATGATGCTAATAAAGCAAGACAGGAGAAAATATTTTGTAGCAATCTGATGATCATTAGCACGCACTGCTGTCAAACGTCAAGCTAAAAATGCTCATCCTCTGCCTTCCAGAGTTATCTTGATCTAAAGATTCTATCAGTACTTCAAAATTCAAGCTTTAACACGCTAGCGAGCCAACATTCATGCTAAGCAAGCTTTGGAGGCGGTTTCATTCGATTATATGAGCTGATATGTTCCAGGACTCATAAATTCTGTCACGCTGATGTAACATTTATTCTCTGTTGAGAGAATAACTTTTCTTGTCTCTAAGAAATACAAAGCAACTTACTGAACAAAAAGTTTTAGGGACATCAAGTTTCAGTTGACCAGACTCTGTCCAATGTGTAATGTACTGATAGAGGGGCGGCTGTGGCTCAGGTGGTTGAGCGGGTCGGCCACTAATCGCAGGGTTGGCGGTTTGATTCCCGGCCCACAAGACTCCACAAGCCGAAGTGTTCTTGGGCAAGACACTGAACCCCAAGTTGCTCCCAATGGCCGGCTAGCACCTAGTGACAGCTCTGCCATCATTGGTGTGTGAATGGGTGAATGAGATCCAGTGTATAGCGCTTTGAATACCGCTAAGTTTAAAAAGGCACCATATAAGTGCAGATAATTTACCCTAGTGAATGATGAGTCCAGTCCAAGAGTACAGGACCTAAACGCTGCAGTTTTAATAAAAAGATGCAAAACAAAACAACGGAAACAAGAAACGAAAGAAACCAAAATACACACACTAGGAATACCAAGGAATAAATAAACAAGGGGCAAATGAGAAAAGAGGAACACCTGGAACTAATAACCACAGAGACCAATGAAGAAAGACCACATAAAGAACAGGACAAACCCCATAATAAAGCACAAGACAAGGTCAATAAACATACATGGTGACCTCTAGAGGTTGCCAGGGAAAACCTTACAGAGCCTTTCATAAGAGGAGAAGACTCTAGGGGGGCTGGCAGTCCAGGAGAGTACAGAAGGGGAACAAGAGGAGCTGAAGGCCATGGGTGATCCGGAGAGGCCATTGGTGGGCAAGATGGACCAGGTGGCCAAAACGGAGCGGGCAGAGGGCCCGGAGACCAGGGTGCACCAGGAGACCAGGGCGGAGCCGGTGGAGGGCCCGTAGACCAGGGCAGAGCAGGCGGAGGGTTCGGACACCAGGGCGGACCAGGAGACCAGGGCAGATCCGGCGGAGGACCTGGAGACCAGGGTGGAGCCGGCGGTGGGCCTGGAGACCAGGGCACACCAGGAGACCAGGGCGGAGAGACCAGGGCACACCAGGACACCAAGGAGGAGCCGGCGGAGGCCCCGGAGACCAGGGCGCACCAGGAGACCAGGGCGGAGGGCCCGTAGACCAGGGCAGAGCAGGCGGAGGGTTCGGACACCAGGGCGGACCAGGAGACCACGGCAGAGGGCCCGGAGACCAGGGCAGAGCAGGCAGAGGGCCAGGAGAACAGGGCGGAGGGCCCAGAGACCAGGGCAGAGCAGGCGGAGGGCCAGGAGAACGGGGCGGAGGGCCAGGAGACCAGGACGGAGCCGGCGGAGGGCCCGGAGACCAGGGTGACATGTGACTTAAAGGGTTCAGAGTAGCTGGGAACTCATAGGGCACAGAAGTCAGAGCAGTTGGCCTCTGGTTGACCTCTGAGGGCTCAGAGGTCAACCTTACACAAGGTCTAGCCAGAGAGCAAATTGACATAGAATAAATGCAGAATTGATGTCTCTCGCGGCATCGAAACAACGTTGCTTCTACATCTTTCTGCTCATCGAAGTCACATTGAATCTGCGTCATTCACACCACTAAAAACTAACATAAAATCGATCTAATTGTGTATATCTTTACACTGTTCATGTTTCTAATATAAATCAAAATCAATTGTGTTCAACATATTTTATTTTAAAAAAGCAAAATAAAATAAAGCATTTTACATAAATTCAATATAATATTAACAGAAGCATGAAAGAGAACATACCTGCATGAATAAAGAGACAAATTAATCAAAACAAGTTCGAATTTGTGGCCTTCTCTCACAATTGCAACACCAGCTTATCAGTAAAAAAACACTATTTTATCCACAGAGCTTCCACACTCATGCTTAATGAACTCTCTCTAAAGATACATGCTCCATATCATTCACACAAACTTCATACACATTTCAATAAGATTAAAGTGCATTTAAGAAAAAAATTACATGTTTTATTAAAATAAACAAAACTCATATCAAACTTTTTAGACGGACCTCAAAGCAAATCACCTCTCTTCCCTCGCGAATCCCGCGAAATATAGGAGAGCAACCGGAACCGGAAGTCTTAAAGGAGCCACGCACCATTTTTAACAATACTGAAAAATTACCATATAACCATAGAAACATGACATCTCAATTAAAAGAAATCAATATTAAAATAATAAATTAAATATTAAAAGAATAATTTCCAGAATACAAAATAATTATATAAATATAACAAATAGTAATAACAAGGAGAAAGATTTTGGGTGAAATTAATGAATAAATATTAAAGGACAGTGTTTTTCTGGAGTCTGTTGCCGATTCTTCAAAGAGGGGTGTCTGACAGGCAATGCATCACTTTAATAAATTGCAAAAGACAAAACTGTTGTATGCCGTAAACTACATGTTGTGCATCCACAATAATCTTACAGTTGTGCAGTTTTTCTCACACCGCAGCATTCCTGGTCTGCACCATGTATGCTTCATCCATGCATTTGCAAATCCCCATCTGGTATGACAAAAAACTGCAGAGGTGGAAAATTGTGATCAGTGATGAGAAAGCCTTTACCATTCAGTGATGTGCTGTGATGTGGCTCTGTTGAGGAGTTCCTCTCTAAAGGTAAAAGAATAGACATCAATCACTGTGAAACTGCATTTCAACAGTGTATCATTCCTTTTTTTCTCCCCTTTTCTCCCCAATTCCCAAAGTCCTCGTGGTGGCGTAGTGACTCTCCTCAATCTCCTCAGTTGCGTCCGTGTCTGAGACCGTCAATCCGTGCATCTTATCACGTAGCTTGTTGAGTGCGTTACCATGGAGATGTAGCGCGTGTGGAGGCTTCACGCTATTCTCCGCGGCATCCACGCACAACTCACCACACGCCCCGCCGAGAGCGAGAACCTCATTATAGCGACCACGAGGAGGTTACCCCATGTGACTCTACCCTCCCTAGCAACCGGCCCAATTTGGTTGCTTAGGGGACCTGTCTGGAATCACTCAGCACGCCCTGAATTCAAACGCGCAACTCCAGGCGTGATTATCTTGAGATATTTGGCATTTCAATTCAATACAATAAAACCGCTGTGCTCTGTATTTGAGCCTCTTTGGGGTGGATTTAATGCAAAGGCAATCCCTAAAAAAAAAGCGAATGAAACAGGGGTAAAGCACAGGACGTCTCTCTCTAAAATAGAGAAATACGTACAAGTGGGATTATTAAACAGTATTATTACCAGTCCTACTTCTAATCGTCATCCTAACATCATCATATGTAATCCTTTAGTTAAAACACAAAAGACACAATTTATACGTACAGCAGATGACGATGTATTTAACTGTATGTTATACTGTTGTGAGACATACAATTGTAATCATATAACGTTAACTTGAGACGACTACCTTTCCCGTGCTCATTTGGCCCTCTGTGGTGAACATTAGTGCCGAGAATGCCACAAGGTTTGTCCCTGAAACATCTGTCCCTTTTAACATCTGTTCATCTGTTGTGTATTATTGAATCGCCATGCAAAAAAATTTGAAATTAACTTTATCCCTCGCTCGCCCCATCAGGCTGATTGGGGACTGGGCGTGCGTTGTTCCAGCCTGGCCCCGCCCTCCTCCGCTCTACAGGCCCAAGCACTGAAAGTACGGAGTCCCTATTGCTGCCCTATTTTAGTATTATTTGATTGAAATTTTGCACACGCATCGGAGTCGTCGGCCATTAAGGCTTGGCAAAAGTTCATACATGGGCGTGTAGAGGGGTCTCTGTAAAGCACATCACTTTTGAGCTACAGTCACCAAACGTTGTACACATATAGATCTCATCAAGCCAGACAATATTTGTACTGACAGTCATAAGCTCTGCCCAACAGGAAGTCAGCCATTTTGGATGCATGCTCTGGAATTTGAAATGCTCCTAGGGATCATACCAAATATGGACGACAACATGCCAAGACATTCTATGTGTTCTAGATTGTTACTAGAGTAATAAAAGTGGTTGCTAATGTGTTCTAGATTGTTGCTAGTGTAATAAAAGTGGTTGCTAATGTGTTCTAGATTGTTGCTAGAGTAATAAAAGTGGTTGCTAATGTGTTCTAGATTGTTACTAGAGTAATAAAAGCGGTTGCTAACGTGTTCTAGATTGTTGCTAGAGTAATAAAAGTGGTTGCTAATGTGTTCTAGATTGTTACTAGAGTAATAAAAGCGGTTGCTAATGTGTTCTAGATTGCTGTTAGAGCGATAAAAGCAGTTGCTAATGTGTTCAAGATTGTTTTCTAGAGCAATAAAAGTGGTTGCTAATGTGTTCTAGATTGCTGTTAGAGCGATAAAAGCGGTTGCTAATGTGTTCTAGATTGTTACTAGAGTAATAAAAGTGGTTGCCAATGTGTTCTAGATTGTTACTAGAGTAATAAAAGTGGTTGCTAATGTGTTCTAGATTGTTGCTAGAGTAATAAAAATGGTTGCTAATGTGTTCTAGATTCTTACTTGAGTAATAAAAGTGGTTGCTAATGTGTTCCAGATTGTCACTAGAGTAATACAAGTGGTTGCTAATGTGTTCTAGATTGTTACTAGAGTAATAAAAGTGGTTGCCAATGTGTTCTAGATTGCTGTTAGAGCGATAAAAGCGGTTGCTAATGTGTTCTAGATTGTTACTAGAGTAATAAAAGTGGTTGACAATGTGTTCTAGATTGTTACTAGAGTAATAAAAGCGGTTGCTAACGTGTTCTAGATTGTTGCTAGAGTAATAAAAGTGGTTGCTAATGTGTTCTAGATTGTTACTAGAGTAATAAAAGCGGTTGCTAATGTGTTCTAGATTGCTGTTAGAGCGATAAAAGCAGTTGCTAATGTGTTCAAGATTGTTTTCTAGAGCAATAAAAGTGGTTGCTAATGTGTTCTAGATTGCTGTTAGAGCGATAAAAGCGGTTGCTAATGTGTTCTAGATTGTTACTAGAGTAATAAAAGTGGTTGCCAATGTGTTCTAGATTGTTACTAGAGTAATAAAAGTGGTTGCTAATGTGTTCTAGATTGTTGCTAGAGTAATAAAAATGGTTGCTAATGTGTTCTAGATTCTTAATTGAGTAATAAAAGTGGTTGCTAATGTGTTCCAGATTGTCACTAGAGTAATACAAGTGGTTGCTAATGTGTTCTAGATTGTTACTAGAGTAATAAAAGTGGTTGCCAATGTGTTCTAGATTGCTGTTAGAGCGATAAAAGCGGTTGCTAATGTGTTCTAGATTGTTACTAGAGTAATAAAAGTGGTTGACAATGTGTTCTAGATTGTTACTAGAGTAATAAAAGTGGTTGACAATGTGTTCTAGATTGTTACTAGAGTAATAAAAGTGGTTGCTATTGTGTTCTAGATTGTTACTAGAGTAATAAAAGTCGTTGCTAATGTGTTCTAGATTGTTGCTAGTGTAATAAAAACGATTGCTAATGTGTTCTAGATTGTTACTTGAGTATTAAAAGTGCTTGCTAATGTGTTCTAGATTGTCACTAGAATAATACAAGTGGTTGCTAATGTGTTCTAGATTCTTACTAGAGTTATAAAAGTGGTTGCTAATGTGTTCTAGATTGTCACTAGAGTAATTAAAGTGGTTGCTAATGTGTTCTAGATTGTTACTAGAGTAATAAAAGTGGTTGCTAATGTGTTCTAGATTGTTACTAGAGTAATAAAAGTGGTTGCCAATGTGTTCTAGATTGCTGTTAGAGCGATAAAAGCGGTTGCTAATGTGTTCTAGATTGTTACTAGAGTAATAAAAGTGGTTGACAATGTGTTCTAGATTGTTACTAGAGTAATAAAAGTGGTTGACAATGTGTTCTAGATTGTTACTAGAGTAATAAAAGTGGTTGCTATTGTGTTCTAGATTGTTACTAGAGTAATAAAAGTCGTTGCTAATGTGTTCTAGATTGTTGCTAGTGTAATAAAAACGATTGCTAATGTGTTCTAGATTGTTACTTGAGTATTAAAAGTGCTTGCTAATGTGTTCTAGATTGTCACTAGAATAATACAAGTGGTTGCTAATGTGTTCTAGATTCTTACTAGAGTTATAAAAGTGGTTGCTAATGTGTTCTAGATTGTCACTAGAGTAATTAAAGTGGTTGCTAATGTGTTCTAGATTGTTACTAGAGTAATAAAAGTGGTTGCTAATGTGTTCTAGATTGTTACTAGAGTAATAAAAGTGGTTGCTAATGTGTTCTAGATTGTTACTAGAGTAATAAAAGTGGTTGCTAATGTGTTCTAGATTGTTGCTAGAGTAATAAAAACGGTTGCTAATGTGTTCTAGATTCTTATTAGAGTAATAAAAGTGCTTGCTAATGTGTTCTAGATTCTTACTAGAGTAATAAAAGTGGTTGCTAATGTGGTCTAGATTGTCACTAGAGTAATAAAAGTGGTTGACAATGCTAAATTGGAATGGATTTTGTTATATCAAAAGGTGTTGCTATGGCGACGCAATAAAGTAACATAAAAAATGGGAAATGGCAAGTGTCTCATATCTTCTGCCTTCATTGTGTTATTTAGATCGAAATTGAGCCGTATGTTTGGCCTTGCGGGCTGATCACATTGATGTGGCTATTGTGGGTCACAATTAGTCATTAGGTATGACACACCTGCAGGCTCACGGGCAAAAAAAGGTGAAATGTGCAAACGTGAATGTATATCGTGATATATAGAGTGGTGGTGGCGTAGTGGGCTAAAGCACATAACTGGTAATCAGAAGGTTGCTGGTTCGATCCCCACAGCCTCCACCATTGTGTCCTTGAGTAAGGCACTTAACTCCAGGTTGCTCCGGGGGTTGTCCCTGTAATAAGTGCACTGTATGTCACTTTGGATAAAAGCATCTGCCAAATGCATAAATGTGAATGTGAATATCTATATCAAACAATATGAAAACAATATTGTGCAAACAGTTACAAATTGTAAACATTATCCAACAGTAAGATTTCAGCTCTGCAGCGCACAGACGTTTTGATGATTCCAAAAATGTTGCTCCATTAATATTCCAGGAAAAAGTATCTGCTTGCTTTGAGAGAGCAATTACAATTTGGCGCCAGCAGAGAATAACACAGAACAGGTCGGAGACAATCAACTCCCACTGCAGATTATCAGCCATATCTGAGCAATTACACGCAGAGATGAGTTTTTAATAAAAGAAGACCACAGTCAACCATCATCCTCTGTGAATTTACTTTTCTAGATTTTTATGCTAACTTTGAGCTGTTTGTGCACCGGAAAACTGCAGACTTTCATAACCATGAATTTCATCCCTGTTATTTTCATGATCTCGGCATCGGAACCGTTCCAGCGTCACAACAGAGGAAGATAATTACAGTCTGGTGAAATGTCAAAGTCTGTGGTAGAGGTTTTCCGCTGGCGAGTGTGTTTAGTGAAATTGTCGCACCTTTATGCACAACACTCCAAACACAGACTCTTTTTCTTTCTATTGTCGATACCCTGTCCGGAAGGGAGGTAATTTTGTCCCTGCTGTTGCCATAGAGATTTGTGTCAGTAGGAAGAGGCTGTAAGTCTCTCTGAATGAAGAGGAATATGATTACAAGAGAAACAGGAAAAGCTTTTGAGATATGATGACAATTTATGGCTTTATTCACAGGAATATCACAATGCTTCCATTACCACACAGGAGATGAGCACTCACAGATACATAAATACACCTGATGCCCGATGAAATGTGACCTGCACCCTGAGCAGTAAACACATCAGTATAAATGGTTTGGTTTGGGGGTTAAGTGTCTGTCTGGAAGGGTCAGAGGTCTGTGTACCGCCCCAGGACAGCAGGGCAGTCCCCTTCAGCCTATCCACTGATGTCCATTTGGACTCCAAACAAGTAATATTCTGTCTTGTTCATTCCCAGACTCTGATTAATCCATTTTAAAGGTGGCCAAAACAAGAATGAAAAAGGAACATTTATCAAGACAAATTTCTAAAAGTATCAAGATTAAATAAAATACATAAAAAAGTTTGCATTTGGCAGATGCTTAAATTCAGAACGATTTACATTGCAATTGCTCTAGCAACCATCTTGAACACCCAAGCAATGCTATTTCAACTGTATCTAATGTGTTCTACATTGCTACTAGAGTAATAAAAGTGGTTGCTAATGTGTTCTAGATTGTTGCTAGTGTTGTAAAAGTGCTTGCTAATGCTTTCTATATTGTTACTAGAGTAATAAAAATGGTTGCTAATGTGATCTAGGTTGATATTAGAGTAATAAAAGTGGTTGCTAATGTGTTCTAGATTGTTACTAGAGTAATAAAAGCTGTTGCTAATGTGTTCTAGATTGTTACTAGAGTAATAAAAGCTGTTGCTAATGTGTTCTAGATTGTTGCTTGAGTAATAAAAGTGGTTGCTAATGTGTTCTAAATTGTTGCTAGGGTAATAAAAGTGGTTGCTAATGTTTTCTAGATTGTTGCTAGTGTAGCAAAGTTGCTTGCTAATGTTTTCTAGATTGTTAATAGAGTAATAAAATGGGTTGCTAATGTTTTCTAGATTGCTGCCAGAGTAATAAAAGGGTTTGCTAATGTGTTCTAGATTGAGGCTAGAGTAAAAAATATGTTGCTAATGTGTTCTAGATTGCTGTTAGAGCAATAAAATCTGTTGCTAATGTGTTCTAGATTGCTGTTAGAGCGATAAAAACTGTTACTAATGTGTTTTAGATTGTTACTAGAGTAATAAAAGCAGTTGCTAATGTGTTCTAGATTGTTGCTAGTGTAGTAAAAGTGCTTGCTAATGCTTTCTATATTGTTGCTATAGTAATAAAAGGGGTTGCTAATGTGTTCTAGATGGTTGCTTTAGTAATAAAAACGGTTGCTAATGTGTTCTAGATTGTTGCTAGAGTAATAAAAACGGTTGCTAATGGGTTCTAGATTGCTGTTAGAGCGATAAAAGATGTTGCTAATGTGTTCTAGATTGTTGATAGAGTGATCATAAAAGCTGTTGCTTATGTGTTCTAGATTGTTACTAGAGTAATAAAAGCGGTTGCTAATGTGTTCTAGATTGCTGTTAGAGCGATAAAGACTGTTACTAATGTGTTTTAGATTGTTACTAGAGTAATAAAAACGGTTGCTAATGTGTTCTAGATTGTTGCTAGTGTAGTAAAAGTGCTTCCTAATGCTTTCTAGATTGTTGCTAGAGTAATAAAAGTGGTTGCTAATGTGTTCTTGATTGCTGTTAGAGCGATAAAAGCTGTTGCTAATGTGTTCTAGATTGTTACTAGAGTAATAAAAGCGGTTGCTAATGTGTTCTAGATTGCTGTTAGAGTGATAAAGACTGTTACTAATGTGTTTTAGATTGTTACTAGAGTAATAAAAACGGTTGCTAATGTGTTCTAGATTGTTGCTAGTGTAGTAAAAGTGCTTGCTAATGCTTTCTAGATTGTTGCTAGAGTAATAAAAGTGGTTGCTAATGTGTTCTTGATTGCTTTTAGAGCGTTAAAAGCTGTTGCTAATGTGTTCTAGATTGTTGCTTGAGTAATAAAAGTGGTTGCTAATGTGTTCTAGATTGTTGCTAGGGTAATAAAAGTGGTTGCTAATGTTTTCTAGATTATTGCTAGGGTAATAAAAGTGGTTGCTAATGTTTTCTAGATTGTTGCTAGTGTAGCAAAGTTGTGTGCTAATGTTTTCTAGATTGTTAATAGAGTAATAAAATGGGTTGCTAATGTTTTCTAGATTGCTGCCAGAGTAATAAAAGGGGTTGCTAATGTGTTCTAGATTGTGGCTAGAGTAAAAATATGTTGCTAATGTGTTCTAGATTGCTGTTAGAGCAATAAAATCTGTTGCTAACGTGTTCTAGATTGCTGTTAGAGCGATAAAAACTGTTACTAATGTGTTTTAGATTGTTACTAGAGTAATAAAAGCAGTTGCTAATGTGTTCTAGATTGTTGCTAGTGTAGTAAAAGTGCTTGCTAATGCTTTCTATATTGTTGCTAGAGTAATAAAAGGGGTTGCTAATGTGTTCTAGATGGTTGCTTTAGTAATAAAAACGGTTGCTAATGTGTTCTAGATTGTTGCTAGAGTAATAAAAACGGTTGCAAATGGGTTCTAGATTGCTGTTAGAGCGATAAAAGATGTTGCTAATGTGTTCTAGACTGCTGATAGAGTGATCATAAAAGCTGTTGCTTATGTGTTCTAGATTGTTGCTAGAGTAATAAAAGTGGTTGCTAATGTGTTCTTGATTGCTGTTAGAGCGATACAAGCTGTTGCTAATGTGTTCTAGATTGTTACTAGAGTAATAAAAGCGGTTGCTAATGTGTTCTAGATTGCTGTTAGAGTGATAAAGACTGTTACTAATGTGTTTTAGATTGTTACTAGAGTAATAAAAACGGTTGCTAATGTGTTCTAGATTGTTGCTAGTGTAGTAAAAGTGCTTGCTAATGCTTTCTAGATTGTTGCTAGAGTAATAAAAGTGGTTGCTAATGTGTTCTTGATTGCTGTTAGAGTGATAAAAGCTGTTGCTAATGTGTTCTAGATTGTTACTAGAGTAATAAAAGCGGTTGCTAATGTGTTCTAGATTGCTGTTAGAGTGATAAAGACTGTTACTAATGTGTTTTAGATTGTTACTAGAATAATAAAAACATTGCTAATGTGTTCTAGATTGTTGCTAGAATAATAAAATGGTTGCTAATGTGTTCTAGATTGTTGCTAGAATAATAAAATGGTTGCTAATGTGTTCTAGATTGTTACTAGAGCAATAAAAGTGGTACCATGTACTAAAAGCCTTACCACCATACTGTTTCTGTTCTACCGGTGTTAGGCAAAAACCAGTGAGAGTAGTATGGATGGTATGCCATTGTGCCCCAGTGTGGGGCTAGTGAATCAAAGTGATACCCGATGTGTGAATTAATCTCTCTTTTGATTCGGTTCTTCTCAATGAATTTGTCAAACGTGCGGGCTGAATCGTTTGAAGCTCTTTTGTCATGCAGTAAAACAGTAACGGGATGCTTTAGAAGCAACGCTGAATGATGTGAATATTTACAGCTGCAATTAATCATTTGGTGCTGTTTTTGTAAAAATGAATATAAATCATAAAATAAATCATTTAAAAATGATAGTACAATAGATTGTGTACTTGATGGGCCCCAGACTCCCCAGTATTGATGAAAGCCTAATGGAAGGGGATACTGGAGGGTTTCGCCTAGGGTGCCAAATGGGGTTGGACCACACTGCCACTAACTTATGCTTTCCACATTCATTTTATAGCTCTATTCTCTTACTGTATGTCAACAATTGACTCATTTGTGTCTACTTCATTTATGCCAAGGAATTCTAGGAGAAATATTTGAGACAAAATTTAAAACATAACTGAGATCTCCATTATGTCTTCTTAAATACCTCCTAAGGACCCTTGAAGTTAAAGTAGTGCATTGAACAATTGGCTGAGGGTTTTACATCAAAAGTTCCCTTTATGAAATTTCCCAAACAGAATGTTGAATGTGTTAGCCGATTTCTCAAAAGTAGGACACAACACGCAAACAAACAGCTTGGAAAAACCCACATGATTCCTCCAGTGTTATCCAGAGAGACAGAGACAATGTCCTCAGTGTACTAACAGTGTAGCTTGTAAGCTGAGAGCCAGTGGCACATTAGGAAAATGACCAGAAATGCAATGTTTACACTGCGAGCGATTCTCTTTTTCTCCCACACTGAACAAAATCTCAGCCTCGCAGAGTCAGAACACATCACAATGTCTGTTTCTCATGCAGCCTTCTCTGCTTCCATCTCGCCGCTCACAAATGAACAGAATGACATGTCATGCATGTTTAATGCGTTCTTTTTATTGCATCCAGAGATGTGCATATTGCAACTGAAGTTAATGGCTGTTGCAAATGACGGACAGCGGAAAGGCCTGACTTATATTGCCGACTCGCAGCATGCGGAGAGCGAATGACTTCGGGTAAAACTCTCCAAGCATTTCTCAACATTTGAGCCTGTAGTGAGCCTGTAATGAGTGGCAAAACAATTCGATTCTGCACTAGAGACCTAAAAAAAGACTCTGGTCTTGTTTGGACCCTGCTGAAAAATCAGTTAAAACCAGCACAAGCTGGTTTGCTTGTCTTCGGTGGCCTCCCTGCTGATTTAAAGTGGTAAAAGTCACCGTAACAGCTGTAGAAGCAAGTTCTGATGTTAGTAGTTTTAATATTTTGTTCATCTAATACAAATACGTACAAACATGGCAAACCCTATTTTATATAACTGAGTTGAAATATAGTAATTAAACAGCAGCAATTAATGTAATATTTGGCTTAAAAAAAGAAGACATTGACTTTTCGCATTGGCTGTGCAGGGGCTCAAGTTCATCACCAAATCATTTCTGTGAACTAGTTAGTTTACATGAACTATTCGAACGTACCGGCTCAAGAAAACGAATTGGAGTTACCGATGCTAAATATACAGTAAGTGAATCATTATGTTGGCTTTTGTTTCCAAAATCCCAATAATAAAATCAAAATGATCAATTGTAACTCATCCTAGAGCTTTCAAGATACACCCACAAAACTCGGCACAGACCTTCAGAATGTTCTGACTTATTGTGCTATACTGTTGTGTCAATTCGTGGTTACAAGTGTACTGAGCACTCTAAGCCTATATTCAGGTCACTCCCAGAACACTCCCAAACTGCAGGGGGCAACCATGCAACAAAAGTTGGTGGAACCAACTTTTGGGAAGTGCTCTTGGGACCATATTTGCCTGCCCACAGGAAGTGCATGGCATTGAAATGTTTGTGAAGAGCTCAGTTGGCTCACTCTCTCTCACTTGTTCCTGGGAAAAGCTACTATGACCACAGCTCCTGATCATCTCAAAGACGCAACTGGTAGGACAGTATAAGGTTAAAATGTGTTTGAATGTGTTGAGTTCAGGCTTCTCTATGTTCATATGTTTGCTTTTGCTTGGTTGTAACATACAATTTAAATTAAATAAGGAAGACTTTATTATTGTAACGCTTACTCTAAGCATTTGTATAAGTTTAATTACGGGATTGGTATTGTTATTATTAGACATCCCAGGTTGATCTGAATGACTTTGTTTGGTTTGAGGATTCAGTAGCATTTATTTATTACTTTGAGAAAGTTGTATTGAGATTTGTTTGTAACTAATTCATGCTTTTGGTTTGTGTATTTTAAAGGTTATCAACCTATTCTGTCTCATCCCTAATCTATCAAACCATCTTGAAGAAATAAAAAATCATAAAGTGAGCAGATTTGAGTTGTCCTTTGCGTTCATCAGAGATAAAGCAGTTTTCAAGTTTGGGCAGAGCTGTGGTCAGTTAAAAACACACACAACTTGACAGTTGATAACCAGCGTGGCAGTGAGAACAAGGATCAAAGGCCTGAGGTCAAGCTGTCAACGCAAAGGAAAAATTGACTGGAAACTCTGCACCATGGCAAAGGAAACTCTTGGGAAAACAGTCAAGCAACTGAAGCAAGAGCGGACTTTAGCTAAATCTGCTTTCACCAAGCAAGCAAACTATCTGAGCAAAGCTGCAGATAGTATGATTAAGCATGAACTTCAAGAGGAGTTCAGCAAGCTCAGTTCCCTGGCAAGGTATGTGAGCCGATGCAAATGAGGACTACAGGGCTGGCCTACTGGCTGAAGCGGGATCTGAGGAGGATGAAGAAGTCAAGCTCGACGAGCACCAGCAGGCTGAGCTTGAAAGGACAATGGAAGAGTGCGACATGAGACTGGGGGACATCCGTAAGGCAGTCCAATCCAACCTCTGGCCAAGATATGGTAAAGAGGAAGTAGACTTTGCAATCCAAGAAGCGGAAAAAGCCTGTGACAGAGCCCAGGTAAGCCCCATCACTGCTATCAATAGAGACGGCTATGAACTACAGCTGGAAAGAGCAAGGAGGCTAATCCATGGTGCAACTGAAAGCCTGAAAGACTGGGAGAAATGGATCCCACATGATCAGACAGCAGACCTGAGAGGCAGATTAAGAGACCTGAGAATATTCGGCAGCAACCTGGAGGCCAGAAGGGCAGAATTCCTCACCGCACAAAAAATTGCAGAAGAGGAAAGAAGAGGTCCAGACCAACAGCCTATTCCAACCGCAGTTCCCCAACCAGTGGTGAGAATAAAGCCAACCAGTCTACCTAAATTCACTGGGATTAGGAGGAGTTTCCATAGATGGAGGAGAGACTGGGAAAGTCTACAAAAGCAGGGAGAGCCGACTGGATCAGTGGAAGTGAAGAAGTTCCAACTCCTTGACAGTGTGGACCGAGAGGATAGGTAGGGACCTGAGCTTGACAACATACAACAGTGCTGAAGACATATTTAGAGTACTTGAAAACAGGTATGGAAACAAGCCAACGATTGCTTTGGAGATAATTGGGGACCTAGAGAGGATCCCTCCTTTAAAGTCACACCAGCCAAGGAAGGTAATTGACCTAATTCAGGCTGTGGAAAAAGCTCTGAATGACCTCACGGAACTCGAAAGCATTGGAGCCATAAAGAATCCCCTTGTGATCAGATCCATAGAGAGCAAGCTCCCAGATAACATAAAGAGGGACTGGCTGGCGTTTATGGTCAACCCAAGAAATGGAGTCACACATGACAATCACTTTGACATCCTTCTGACATTCTTGAAGACACAAGAGGACATTCTAGAGAAACTAGACCAATTGGGTGGAAGTGAAAAACCTGAAAAGAAAGCTACATACCTGGAGAAGAGGTATGCCTCCACAAAGTCCACAAGGAAAGGAGGATGTGTTGTTTGTGGAGATGAGAAGCATCGTGAGAAAATCTTCTTTTGTAAGCAGTTTAAAGAATTGAGACCTGGTGAGAAACTGAATGCTATCGAAAGGCTGGGAGCATGCAGAAGATGTCTCAGATGTCATGAAGAGGATGAGGAATGTACGGACATTTACCTGTGCAGGAACAGAGACTGCAGAAGAGGAAGCTCTTCAGATCACCATTTCTTTCTCTGCCTGAAAGGAGGATTCAAGGGGAAAGAATCTGTGAAAGTGGGAAAACCCAGCACCAGGAGGCAAACATTCACAGAGGAGCAAGAGAAATTGATGTCTGAGCTTACCCCTGACATGGCAGAAAAAGTCAAAAAGCCTTCACCAATATGGCTGCAAAATCACACGGCACTAGAAGAAGCCTTCCTGGAGTGATGGACTCAAGTACACGTGAGTTACCAGTTATTCTTATGCTTCTCGAAGTAACCACCAACGCAGGACAGAAAATTGGAACTCTCATTGACTTAGCATCAGATACCAACTACATCACTCATACAGCTGCCAGGAGATTGAAGCTTCAGAGTGAAAAGATCACGCTTGTCGATCCATGGAGTTGGAGGCATGGCCATGAAGGTAAAGACCAAAAGATACTTACTCAAGGTAAGAGTCAAGACACCTAGAGGCACGGAGAGAGCTCATGAGCTGATCTGTTATGGGTTGGATGAAATTGCAAAAGTTCACAGAGTAATCAAAGCACAGCAACTTGAGAAGTTCTTTCCGAGACCAACCTGGAAGATCTGCACAGACCAGAACATGTTGAGCTTCTCATAAGCCACCGTGAAGGAAGACTTGCTCCACAGAGAGTAAAGGTAGTAGGAGATCTTGTCCTGTGGGAAGGCCCTTTAGGAAAGACCGTTGGCGGAGCACATCCGGACCTCTGTGAAGTAGTGGGTATGGCCCTGCACAATTCTGAGACCCACTTTGCACGATCAATGAGAATGACAGCAGTGAAGTATCAAGAAATTGCTGAGATGCAAGAATCTAGAGCTGAGACCAGAACCACTGTTATTGGCAGGGAGTTCTTGGACTGGTGGAAGTGGGACAGCATTGGTGCGGCCTCGCGAACCCATGTGTGGAGGATGCCGGTGTGGTAACTGTCAGCCAGGAGGCAAAGACATGACTCTGAGTGAAGAAAGAGAGCTTGAGATGATCAGGCAAGGCCTCAGCTATGTGAAATCAGATGCACATAGTCAGGAGCCTCACTGGGACACAAAATACCCCTGGATTGAAGATCCAAGTTCCCTGCCCAACAACAGAAGCGCAGTGGAAGCCACATTTCTGAGGACGGAGAAACAACTCAAGAAGGAACCAGAGTGGCGTACAGCATACACAACTCAAGTCCATGAGATGGTGGAAAGGAGGGCAGCAAAGAAACTGACTAGAGAGACCATTGCTGCCTGGAAAGGACCAGTATGGTACGTCAGTCACTTGGTGGCGTCGAACCCACACTCTGTAACAACACCTGTCCGACTGGTATGGGACAGCAGCCAGAAGTATAGAGGAATCAGCATGAATGACCTTCTCCTGAAAGGGCCTGATGTACTTAATCCCATCCGGGCAGTGCTACTAAGGTTCAGGAGAGGAGTCCATGCTGCCCTCGGCGACATTAAGAAGATGTACAATTCTGTGTGGCTTGAAGACCTGGAGATGCACCTCCATAGATTTCTCTGGAGAAATGGGGAAGATGAAGAAATTGAGGAATATGCTATCACCAGGGTCAACATTGGTGATCGACCAGCAGGGTGCATCGCACAACTGGCCATGAGAGAGACAGCAAGGCTGCCCATTTTCAATCATCTGGAGGGGAACGGAGGATTCTTGAGGAGGATTCTTATGTAGATGACATTCTGACATCCCATAATGACCTGGAAGAGCTCAACTGAAACCACCAAAAAGTCGAAGAAATTCTGAAGGCAGGTGGATTCTTCCTTAAGCCGTGGGTCGATCAGGCCAAAGTGGGAGGCAGGCGTCTACATCAGAACATCCAGCATCATCAAATGAAGTCTTCATTCTCCCCAACCAAATGAGAGAAGGAGACAACAAAGCCCTTGGAGTTGGTTACCTGGTCGAACCAGACAAACTGTACCTTAAGACCTCGATAAACTTCTCAAAGAGGAAAAAGAAGATGAGAATTAGCAAAAATCTTGTCGAAGAAGAGGTGAGACAAAAAACTCCAAACCCATTGACTAGAAGACAACTGCTTAGCCAAGTAGCTAGTTTATATGACCCAATAGGCCTTGCAACACCTGCCAAACAGAAAGGAGCCATTCTAGTCAGGAAGGCATTTCAAGAAGCTGGAGGCAAAACTCTAACACGAGACACATGGGACACACCTCTGTCTGAGAGACTTAGAGAAGAAGCCATCCATCTGTTTGAGGAATACACACGCCTCAACCAAATTACCTTCCATAGAAGCCTCACACCAGTCAGAAGTATTGGGGAACCCTTGGGAATAACATTCTCAGATGGTAGCGACCAGAGCTATGGAGCTGTTGCATACTTCAGGTGGGAGACTGAGCAAGGCATTCTGGTCCGGCTTGTTGAGTCCAAAGCCAAGCTCACACCACTTGACCAAAAGGGAGAAGCAGTGAAGGCTGAGGTCTGTGGGGCTGTGTTTGCTGCTGAGACTCAGAAAATATATTGAAAAGCACAGTCGGATGCAAGTGGAACGTTGGCTCCATCTGCTGGACAGTCAAACTGTGCTGGGTGCAATCCAAAGGGACAGTTATGGGTACCAGACCTTTTTGCAAACAGAGTGGGAGAAATCCAGAAGTCCACATCAGTTGAAGACTGGAGATGGATTCCAGGGAGCAAAACATTGCTGACCTCACAACAAGAGGAGCAACCCCAGAAGACCTCAAAGAAAACTCTGTGTGGCAAAATGGCCCAGAGTTTCTGAAGCGACCTAGTGGAGGAGTGGCCGACAAAGTCAGCCAAAGATGTAGCTGCAGATGCTAAAGAAGGTATAAACAAGCTCCAAAGGAAATGTTTTACAGCAGCACTGACCCGAGCACAGGTCCAATATGCTCGACCTGCCACTGCAATGCCAAGGTCCCCGACCTCTAACCAAGACAAGGACCTGCAAAGCAACCTTAGTGGAAGAGGGCACCAAATCCAAGTCCGGAGGCCACCTTCTGGTTCTTCAATAAGGAAAATCCTTAACATCAGTAAGTTCAGCAGTTTAACCAGGTTGATAAGAGTCGTTGCCTGGGTGTGGAGAGCTTCCACAAAGTGGAAAGAAATGCTGGCCAAGACCTCAACCAGAAGCAAGCCAAAGAGGAGGGAGGTTCCTTCAGCTCTTGAGATCAAGTCCAGAGTCAAGGGAACTACACTTACCATCATGGAGTGTGAGGATGCTCTCAGGGATCTCTTCCTTTCGGCTCAAATGGAGGTAACCTTGCCAGACACCACACTCAGCAGGCTTGCTGTGGTCAGAGAGGAAAGCACTGGACTTTTACTCTGTGGAGGAAGATTCCAAATCTTTAATAAAGAGAAACTGCAGTACCAGTCTTGCCCTGCACATCATGGGTATCCACTCTTCTAGCTCAAGAAGCCCACAGGGCAAATCATGAAGAAATTGCAGGCACACTTCTCCGGATGAGAAGGAAAGCATGGGTGGTAAGAGGCCGGAAACTAGCTCAAAAGATCGTTGATAGCTGTGTGACATGCAGGAGACTTAAGGCCCGAAGATGCCAACAGATCATGAGTGACCTTCCATCGGAGAGAATAACACCAGCCAATCCATTTGAGTACACAACAGTGGACTTATTTGGACCGTATGAAGTGAAGGATGAGGTGAGAAAGAAAGTGAAACTCAAAGTGTGGGGAATCGTCTTTTGTTGCATGGCGTCTAGAGCTATGCACACAGACCTTGTCAGTGATCAGTCAGCTGAAGGCTTCCTGTTAGCCTACCAAAGATTTACAGCACTGAGAGGACATCCAAGGAAATTGTGGTCGGATCCTGGGAAGAACTTTGTCGGAGCAAGACCGGCCCTCAAAGAGCTCTACCTGTTTCTGGACCGACTGGAAAAATCAAAGCTTGAAGATGAAGGCTCCAAGCATGGCACAGAATGGAGCTGGAAGATCCATCCAGCGGACTCACCTCACAGAAATGGAGCTGCTGAGGCTGCTGTCCGGACTGTGAAGCGGGCTTTGCACAATCTGGGGGTGATGGAGTCTTCACATGGGGTGAGTTTCAAACTTTCCTTTATATGGCTTCCAACCTCGCCAATGAACGACCTATTGATGCCAGGACTCAGAGCCGGAAGACTGTGTAGAATACATTAGCCCAAATTCACTTCTGCTCGGAAGAACTGGTCCCAGAGGCGATCCAGGGACCTTTGACTTTGAAGGCTACCCTTACAAGAGATTAAGAACCATCCAAACAGAAGTTGACCGGTTCTGGAGGAAATGGAGCCAGTTAGCGGACCAAACCTGTTTGTCCGGACCAAGTGGCACACAGCTCATAGAAATGTGGCAATTGGAGATGTCATCTGGCTGGCTGACCAGAACGCTTTGAGAGGTCAGTTCAGGCTTGCCAGGGTCATTGGCGTGAACACTGACAGGAAGGGAATTGTGAGGGATGTATATCTCCGATCCTTCCCCAGCTACCCAGTCGCAACTGTGAAGCCCACTAAAAAGATGGAAACACACTCAACCAAGATACCTGCAACGGTTCTTCACAGAGATGTCAGGCGGATAGTTGTCCTGCTTCCAGTTGAAGAGCAGCAGTAGCAACAGGATCAAAAATGGAGTGACTACATCCAACACATTACAGTACTGGTGTGACCTCCTTGGGTTGAAGAACCAGGAGGTCAAGTGGGAGGTGTTGTGTCAATTCGTGGTTACAAGTGTACTGAGCACTCTAAGCCTATATTCAGGTCACTCCCAGAACACTCCCAAACTGCAGGGGGCAACCATGCAACAAAAGTTGGTGGAACCAACTTTTGGGAAGTGCTCTTGGGACCATATTTGCCTGCCCACAGGAAGTGCATGGCATTGAAATGTTTGTGAAGAGCTCAGTTGGCTCACTCTCTCTCACTTGTTCCTGGGAAAAGCTACTATGACCACAGCTCCTGATCATCTCAAAGAGCGTAACTGGTAGGACAGTATAAGGTTAAAATGTGTTTGAATGTGTTGAGTTCAGGCTTCTCTATGTTCATATGTTTGCTTTTGCTTGGTTGTAACATACAATTTAAATTAAATAAGGAAGACTTTATTATTGTAACGCTACTCTAAGCATTTGTATAAGTTTAATTACGGGATTGGTATTGTTATTATTAGACATCCCAGGTTGATCTGAATGACTTTGTTTGGTTTGAGGATTCAGTAGCATTTATTTATTACTTTGAGAAAGTTGTATTGAGATTTGTTTGTAACTAATTCATGCTTTTGGTTTGTGTATTTTAAAGGTTATCAACCTATTCTGTCTCATCCCTAATCTATCAAACCATCTTGAAGAAATAAAAATCATAAAGTGAGCAGATTTGAGTTGTCCTTTGCGTTCATCAGAGATAAAGCAGTTTTCAAGTTTGGGCAGAGCTGTGGTCAGTTAAAAAACACACACAACTTGACATATACATATATATATATATATATATATATATATATGTATCACTGATTGGACTTACAGTTATTGCACTATGGAAAATCCCATAGACTTACATTGATGAAATGTTTAAACGAATGTTCTGTCCCAAATGACACTATAAACTGTGCATCATCCTAAATAGCTCACTAATGTTTTTTACTATATGTAAACATTCGCCATTTAACAGCTAACAGCAGTGATGTTTCAAATGTATGCAACCTCATTTCAACAATTGTATCTCAAACTACGTATATTTTCAGAATGCGTGGGGTGACGGTAAAGCATTCACATTTACATTTATGCATTTGGCAGATGCTTTTATCCAATGTGACTTACAGAGCACTTATTACAGGGACAATCCCCCCGGAGCAACCTGGAGTTAAGTGCCTTACTCAAGGACACAATGGTGGTGACTGTGGGGTTTGAACCAGTGACCTTCTGATTACCAGTTATGTGCTTTAGCCCACTACGCCGCCACCACTCAACAAGTTTCGCAACTTGCTACATTCTCCATTATTTACAATTGTTTGGTCAGACCAGCATCGCAGCCAGTTAACTCCGCCCCATCCGCTACGTATGTCAAGCCACGAGCACTGAGTGTATAAAGTATCCAACAATCTATTCAAGTGCATCATCAGGGTGCTCATAGTGCACTTCTTTTCATTGCATTTTCAGTGTAATCATACTACTACATACACTACAAAATGACTTAGAATTGTGCAGAAGTGTGCAATCTCTTTTCAAATGATTTTGAACTTTCAGACAAGGCTTTGTAAAGCCAACACCACTACTCAGAGACGGATTATGACTTGTAAAGGCCCTGTGGCCAATTATCTCCAAGGGCCCCCCTCCACCCAAAAGTTGTTGAGCGGAGGCTTAAAGTCCAGGGCACCCCTGGTAGTCAAGGGCCCCTGGGCAATGGCCCGGTTGGTAATCCGTCCATGCCACTACTTATTGGAAAATGCAGTTTGTTACTGGAAAAGCTCAAGCTCAAGTCACACAACTCAAAAATTAAGTTGAGTTAGTCTTGATGAACATGACGGCAAAATATCAAGTTTTACTCTCGGTTGAAGAAAACGGACAGTCCTAAAGGTCAGATTTGAAAAACCAAATTGGATTTATAGGCAATGAGAACAGAGAATCAACAACAATTCTGGGTCACTTTCAACTCAAATGAGCATGAACAGAAGAGTGCTGTAATGGCAAAGGACCCAATTCATTTATTTGTGCAAATGCGATCATATTTCACACATGAGGGGAGGCGTTAACTAGACTGGAATGTGGAGCTGTCCCTGGAAATTAATATTATGCCGGACTATGTGTCGTCTCATGACTGTTCAGAGATGTTTTGGAATTCAGACTTAGAGCTCATGATTTATTTTGCCTCTGTGTAGAATTGACTATGAGTGTGTATGTTATATACAGGATAAACCTCCAGGGTTCATCTTTGGGGAGCGTTCATGTGCTCTGCTTTGATCTTCATCTCTAAAGTCCGTGTTCACCATCATCCTGTGATTCTGTTAGACGTATGTGTGATCATGAGTTCTACTGATTACAAGAAACTTCCCAAAGAACGTCACTGTAAAGGGATTAAAGGAGGAGGCGAGAACTGGCTTGACGATATAAATAATAGTTTAATGAAGAACTAACCAAAAAGACAAACACACAAAGATGTCGGACAGCAGCCCGTAACACTCTCTCTCTCTCTCTCTCGTCGCACTGCCGTCTTTGGTCGACCTTTATCCCTCTCTGAGGATTGATTAGCCTGATTAGGGGCCGGGTGTGCGGAATCACGACCCGGCCCCGCCCTCCGCCCTGCCACATTCCTCTCTCGTTCTCTCAGGCCGAGGAGCGCCCGGCATGATGTACACCCCCCCCACCCTTCGCCTGGGGAGGGCGTGCCTTCCGCACCGTCTGCCGGCAGGTCATTCTCATCTACCTGGATGAGGGGGGGAACAAGGGGAGGGAAACTACAAAACAAAGTGTGGCACCTACCCGCCGTAACGGCGATCGTACCAAATTAACAAAACATTTTAAAAAGAGAGGGGAAAGGCCGACACGGAGCGGCAGTGGAAGAGAAAGCGGAGAGAGCGAGAATAAAAACACTTACACGCCTGTTCTCCGATATGTCATAGCTTGGTCCTCGGCCACTCCTCCACCCTCTAATGGACGATAGCCATGCCTCCCTGGATGGATCGGAGGCAGTCCTCCGGCCCCTGGCGGACCGAATGCCCTGCCACAGTTTTGATGGACGGTAGGGGTCTCCCCCGCCCCTGGCAGCGGTAAATACATCAGTCGGTTGGTTTGGAGCCCCTCCTCCCCTCGCGGTCGGTGGCTGTTCCTCCGCTTCCAGGCGGCCGGGCTCCTCCGTCCTCCGGAAGATGCTGATTCGTTGGGGTGGCAAGGATTCTATTATGGTGCATCCCTCCACCTTCCCGGATTTCGGCACCAGTGTAAATGGTAAAGGGATTAATGGAAAGGAGGAGGCGAGAATAATATTTTAATACAAAACTGTAAAAAATGACAAACACACACAGGTGTCGGACAGCTGCCCGTAAATCTCTCTCTCTGTCCCACTTGCAGCTTCCAGTCGGCCTTTATCCCTCTCTGAGGCTTGATTACATTTACATTTATGCATTTGGCAGATGCTTTTATCTAAAGCGTCGTACAGTGCACTTATTACAGGGACAATCCCCCCGGAACAACCTGGAGTTAAGTGCCTTACTCAAGGACACAATGGTGGTGGCTGTGGGGATCGAACCAGCAACCTTCTGATTACCAGTGTGCTTTAGCCCACTACACCACCACCACTGATTAGCCTGATTAGGGGCCGGGTGTGTGGAATCATGACCCGGCCCCGCCCTCAGCCCTGCCACAATCACTTTAAAGGAACATTTCACCCAATATTTACCCTCATGCCATTCCAAAATTCCAGTTTTTTTGACACGATACGATACATGTAATAAACCACTTAATGTCATTTTGCAAAAATGTCACCACAGTCACGTAATTTTCATGAGACCCGACTGATTGTCTTGCACAACTTCCAGCCGTAGAAACCAAGACCGCGTTCTATGTGAACGCCCCTTGAAAATGTGTCCGATGACCCCAAACCATCCTAATTATACAGGTCATCCTCAAGACCAGCTAGTCAGCTATTCGGTCAGTCAAACCACGACTAGTTAATTAAAAACATATGTAGAGTTACAAATCCCTATTTTGTCCCGGATGTTATTCTGTATAATTCCGATTCAGTCACTGGAATGTGCGATCGATACACTGGAATAACAGGAATCCCTTTGTCACCATTGCGCCCTTAAGCAACACCTTTAACCGGCCATGCGTGTACTGTCACTTTAAAAAAACAAGCTTGATAAGTGACATAATGTAATAGAGCAAAAATGACTTTATCTCCAGAATGGTAGAACAGTTCAAGGGTAATGCATGCTGTCAGTGTCCAGAGATATGAAGGTGATTGAGCCATTAATGTGCCAAAGAACACAAAGAACATTCCTTGTATGACTCTGACGGTGAGTTTCCATTAATGAGCATGTGATCTTTCTCAAGGTGAAATTAAATAGAGACACACACAGCAACATGCTGAGCAATAAACAGACAGACTCCTTAACAACACATCATTTTAGTTACTTTTTACACCCAGTCCCATAACAAAATCAAACTTTCTTTAATCGTGCCACAAAATGAGGATGTTCGTCAAGGTTTTTAGCACCAAAAATATTCATCTAGTCACCGTGTGTAAGGTTGATTTGTTATTTTCAGTATTGCAACAAAGGCTTTTATTGTGAGCATCAACAAAACTTCAAAAGAGAAAAACATCCTGTATGTGTGATAAACAGATTTATTTTTTATCTTTAGTCAAATTTTACACCTGGTCACTTAAAGGGCACCTATTATGGCATTTAAAATGTTCCTAATATTGTTTTGGGAGTCCCCAACAACAGTTTTACATGCATGCAATGACAAAAAACACTTTTGTTGTCTTATAATATGCATTTATGTTCACCTGATTTGCTCACCGACTCCCAAATGATTCATTCAACGACTAATTTTTCCAAACCCCTCCTTTGCGTGACGCTAATCTGCGGTGATTGGTCAGATGACCCAGTCAGTTGTGATTGGTATACTCTGTGCAGAGATTGTCGGAAACGGAACGCCCATCACCGCTTTGTAGGAAAAAATCAAAATCAGAGAAGGAATTTGAGTTGATTTATGTTAGCGATCATAGCCCAAAGTTCGGTGGTCAACACCCAATCAGTTACTGTTTGCGTTAGCCCAACGCATAAACATATTGGTAAAGCACTGCATTACTACAAGTTATTGCTCTATTCTTTATGACAACTCCAATAACATCGACAAACATTTCACATATTTCCAAAAAATTGACATTGGAGACCTAGAAGCTGCGCTGAGCGTAACGTACACAACCCACACAAATACTTATTAAGGCTCGTCGACTACAGGGTACTGGACAGGCTCGTCGACGACCACTGAGGACCAGACAGGCTCGTCGACTACAGGGTACTGGACAGGCTCGTCGATGACCGCTGAGGACCAGACAGACTCGTCGACTACAGGGAACTGGACAGGCTCGTCGACAACCGCTGAGGACCAGACAGGCTCGCCGACTACAGGGAACTGGACAGGCTCGTCGACGACCGCTGAGGACCAGACAGGCTCGTCGATTACAGGGAACTGGACAGGCTCGTCGACAACCGCTGAAGACCAGACAGGCTCGCCGACTACAGGGAACTGGACAGGCTCGTCGACGACCGCTGAGGACCAGACAGGCTCGTCGATTACAGGGAACTGGACAGGCTCGTCGACAACCGCTGAGGACCAGACAGGCTCACTGACTACAGGGAACTGGACAGGCTCGTCGACGACCGCTGAGGACCAGACAGGCTCGTCGATTACAGGGAACTGGACAGGCTCGTCGACAACCGCTGAGGACCAGACAGGCTCGCCGACTACAGGGAACTGGACAGGCTCGTCGACGACCGCTGAGGACCAGACAGGCTCGTCGATTACAGGGAACTGGACAGGCTCGTCGACAACCGCTGAAGACCAGACAGGCTCGCCGACTACAGGGAAATGGACAGGCTCGTCGACGACCGCTGAGGACCAGACAGGCTCGTCGATTACAGGGAACTGGACAGGCTCGTCGACGACTGCTGAGGACCGGACAGGCTCGTCGACTACAGGGGACTGGACAGGCTCATCAACGACC
The DNA here is from genome assembly GCF_025860055.1 of Xyrauchen texanus. Taxonomy (NCBI): domain Eukaryota; kingdom Metazoa; phylum Chordata; class Actinopteri; order Cypriniformes; family Catostomidae; genus Xyrauchen; species Xyrauchen texanus. Next base: position 2,185,670 of record NC_068311.1, on the reverse strand, counting down.
GCTGAGGACTGGACAGGCTCGTCGACTACAGAGGACTGGACAGACTCGTCGACTACAGGGAACTGGACAGGCTCGTCGACTACAGGGGACTGGACAGACTCGTTGACTACAGGGAACTGGACAGGCTCATCGACGACAGCTGAGGAATGGAAAGGCTCATTGACTACAGGGAACTGGACAGGCTCGTCGACGACCATAGGGGACTGGATAGGCTTGACGACGACCGCAGGGGACTGGACAGGCTTGTCGACTACAGGGAAATGGACAAGCTCCCTAGCAACCGGGCCAATTTGGTTGCTTAGGAGACCTGACTGGAGTCACTCAGCACACCCTGGGATTCAAACTCACGACTCCAGGTGTGATAGTCAGTGTCAATACTCGCTGAGATACCCAGATTCCTATTATTACACGTTTACGTGAAATAAACATACATTTCAATATTAATTTAGTGAAAATGAATTCTATAATTTTTTTTAAAACTACGACTGTCCCACCACACCAAACAAATATGCCCCTAATAAAGATTTTGTACTTGTTAACCAAGTGGACAAAAGAGTCAGAAAAGGACATGCTTGACGATGAAATAAGAAACAAAGAAACATCAAGGGAAATTTGAGCACTTGTGAGCAGAATATTTGTATTGGTTGTCATTTCTAACCAAGCTGTAATTTTGCCAAAAATAATGCAAAAGTGTGAAAATGTTATTTAGTTGTGTGTATTTATGATACAAATGAAATAAACCAGCGAGAGTGGGAAAAATATTTCAAGACGATCTGTTGAAGAAACAACTTACAAAATACATAATTATATAATTCCACTCAAGTTTTAATGAGGAAAAGTGAAAGCATTGAGGTAAAGGTTAGCCTTGCTTTAAAAGCCGCTGGTAGAATTTCTGAAAACTCAAGGTTGCAAAAACAAACATGTTTTGCCGTGAGAAAAAAAATAGAAAATACGGTTCTCATATTTGACCTTCCATCAGGATGAGGTCACCACACAAACCTCTCATTACTGCAGAATGGAATAACTGTAGGATATGCATTATTTACCATAAAACACAACAGTAATGCAACCTAAAGAACATTTACACCTTATTGATACATAAGGAACATATACTCGAACAGTCTTGTGTAGTCAGAAGGTTGATTAGTGCTATAAACCCACATCCATTGTGCTGCATCAATGCATATTTGTACCTCTATTAAGTACAATTCCACTTGTGGATATATTGTTTACTTGCTACTTTGAGTTTCTTTCAAAGATTTTCATGGCACAATTATCAAGGACATTTTCTGTGCTCAATGGGTGTAATATTGAAGTAAAAAACACACGAGAGATCATGATGTATATTGTGGTTATTAGATGCTTATTATTTCTGAATTCTGCATCCGACAATTTTAAGACACCAATATGTTGTCTAAAAATGACTATATTACTATATAGTTGTGGCAGGGCGGAGGGCGGGGTCGTGATTCTACACACCCGGTCCCTTATCAAGCTAATCAGCCTCAGAGGGATAAAGGCCGACTGCGGAAGATGGTGCCGGAGAGAGAGATCGTTTACGGACATGTCCGTCATGTGTGTGTGTTTGTCTTTGGTTTAAGTTAATCATTAAAATAATGTTTATGTCGTCAAGCCGGTTCTCAGATACGCCGTAGCTTGTTCCTCGGCCACTCCCACACCCTCTAACGGACGACAGCCGCTCCTCTCCGGGCGGATCGGAGGCAGTTCTCCAGCCCCTGGCGGACGGAACGCCCCGTTGCGTTCTCGGGGAACAGAAGGGGTCTCCCCCGCCCCAGGCAGCGGTTCTCCCGCTCCAGGCGGTCAGCAGCGAGCCCGTCCTCGTCGTTTCAGCGGCTGGTAGGGGACTCCTCCGCCCCTGGCAGCGGCCCTGACCGCTACAGGCAGTCGGTTAGGAGCCCCTTCTCCCCTCGAGGTCGGCGGCCATTCCTCCGCTTCCAGGTGCCCGGGCTCCTCGTCCCCCGGCAGATGGCCACGGCTGCTCCGTTGGGGTGGATGGTAGTGGTGAGAACTCTACTACGGTGCATTCCTCCTCCTTCCCGGATTTCGGCACCAGTGTAACGCAGTCCAAAGGAAAGGAGGAGGCGAGAACCGGCTTGACGACATAAATAATATTTTAATGATTAACTTAAACCAAAGACAAACACACACACATGACGGACATGTCCGTAAACGATCTCTCTCTCCCGCAACATCCTCTGCAGTCGGCCTTTATCCCTCTCGGAGGCTTGATTAGCCTGATAAGGGACCGGGTGTGTAGAATCAGGACCCCGCCCTCCGCCCTGCCACAATAGTATATTATCTTTTTTTCCCATTTCACACGGCCTTTTAAATCAAGCTTTAATTTGTCCGTTTGTGAGTTTCTGATTGTAGTTACTCAACTCTGGATTAGCAGTGAATGAGCGGCTTCACAAATTCCTTTTGAAGCATGCAGCACATGCAGATTACATGTACATTTAATTAAATCCCAGCCTTTTGCAGTTTAACAACCACACTAGGACATAGCACAATTTTAATTTTATTCATTTCCGTAACATATCGTGTTTTATAGCTGATTCAGATTGTATGACTGGATTCGGTGATTCCGTCCACATCACGGGGAAAAAATAGTGCCGTTAATGTGGTAACTGCGGTATAAGCAGATTCCGATCACTGAAGAATTGAGAATTCATTCCCATCCCAAAATGTAAAGGCCGCATCACCACGCTAAAACCTCAGGGTGTGAATTGATTTTCAAAAACATCACAGTTGTGACGGCAATATCCTCTTTTGCACTATATCAATACTTTGGTAACACTTTATTTTAATGTGTCCTTTTAAGACATATTTCATGTATATACTCTAGTAATAACAATCAATTATGTGTAATTACAAGCAGCTTACCCTAATGCTGAGTTTTCACTACACGATTTTAAGCCTGATTTTCACTCGCCGACAGTTTGGTGGCGCCAACAAAAGCCTGAAATCGTAGACTAATCGGAGCTCGCGATCTGAGAGAAGCACCGACATGTCGCCGATGTCAGCGAGATATCTAGCATGTTAAATATCTGGACTGTCTGCGACTCCAAATCGTGCAATGTTAAATGTGTTTTGACTGAACACAACTGTAGCGTTGATCTACAGCCAATGAGAGAGCAAGAAATGGGCACGGGACGTTTCAGTGGGAGGAGTCTTGATGTACCTGCAACAGAACATCAACTAGCGGCTGTGGTATCAAGAAAGTCTCATTGGACTGAAGAAATGGAGGAAAGATGAGTGGGACATTGGCAGGAGCACCAGCGGCTATTTGATGTTTCCTCTGAACAGTAGCACACTACAATGTGTAGTGTGCAGGAGGCGTAACCCAAACCCTATAGTAAGTACATGTTATTAATTAGTAATAATCAGTAATAACTTGTGTAATTACACTGTAACAAGGGCGCATCGAACTAAAGTGTAACCCAATACTTTTATATGTTGGAGCAAAGATGGCCGCAAATGAGCTAGAAAATGTACGTGACGGATTCGTTCAAGCCAGTGAACCGCTGACGTCGTTTCACAGTGTGCTGCCGGCAGCGGTGCCAAAACTATCCAAATGTCCATTAGACACCTATCCAGTGTCCCGATCGTTACCATGTTTTTGTACAAGCAACAAAAACCTTATAAGCGACAACCTAATATTCTCCAGGACAACTATGTTATTTTCAATGACTGGAAAACTGCATTGCAAAATTCCAGGTATGTCAGACTACACGGGAACCCTGATGAAAGTACCAAAAAGTCCCGTGTGCTACTTTCCAAGTCTCCTGAAGTCGTACAAAAGCTTTGAGGAAAATGTAACGAATTATTCACTGAAAATCTACCCCTCTGCCACAGCTCTAAAATCTCATTCAAGCTCACTTTCAATTCCATTATTGCACGTGAAGACGCATTACGACAGACAATTTCAAGCGCTAGTTGTTGCATTGCGTCCAGATTTATTAGCCGATGAGATTTCAGAATGGAGGGGGATTATTAGTGAATAACAGCGTAATTTTGGGTCGGCTCCTCTCACAAATCTACCGTATCTCTTCAGAATGAGTTGTACAAGCTAGAGGTCGACTGATGGTGGAATTTTGCTGTATGATAATTAAGTTGGATGATAAAACAATTACTAAGTCTTCCCTTACTATGATTGACAGCATCATGGCTGCACTGTGCCTTTAAGAACATTTTATTCTCTATGCGTGAAGTACGTGTGTATCATACTGTACGACTTCCTTTTATGTGGTTATTTAGCTTCTTATTTTTCACAGAACAACCGAGTAAAATGGATTTGTGTCAAAGCAGCAGAAAATGAAAAACACTCCTCACAGGAACAACAGAATAATTGAAAAGACTGATAGAAATGAAATACTAGTGTGTAATCTGAGGACTGGCAGGATGTCTTCAGCTCGTTCCTGCGACACAAACACACACATCACCAAGGGCTTTTGTTCATTATTAAATGTTATTTGTGCTTTACCAAACAGAGTGACAGACTTCCTCCATCTATAATAATGCAGAAGTTTGCTAGGAAATGAGCAAGCGTGTCTGTTGTTTACACTGTCAAAACACAAAAGATTTAAAATAACAATTAATGAAGACTCACAAAGAAAGACGCATTGTTAGAGAACTTCCATTTCATCGAGCTCTCTGGTAATTACAGCCTGTGTGTGTGTGTGTGTGAAAACGTGTATGTGTGTGTGTGTGTATGTCAAAGAGTGTGTGTGTGTGTGTATGTGAAAGAGTGTATGTGTGTGTGTGTATGTCAAAGTGTGTGCGTGTGAGCGTGTATTTATCACTTTGTGGGGACCAAATGTCCCCATAAGGATAGTAAAACCCGAAATGTTTGACCTTGTGGGGACATTTTGTCGGTCCCCATGAGGAAAACAGCTTATAAATCATACTAAATTATGTTTTTTGAAAATGTAAAAATGCAGAACGTTTTCTGTAAGGGTTAGGTTTAGGGGTAGGGTTGGGTTTAGGGGATAGAATATAAAGTTTGTACAGTATAAAAACCATTATGTCTATGGAAAGTCCCCATAAAACATGGAAACACAACAAGTGTGTGCGTGTGTGTGTTTGTGTGAGAGAGAGTGTGTGTGTGTGTGTGTGTGTGAAAGAATGTGTGTGTGTATGCATGTGCGTGTGTGAAAGAGTGTGTGTGTTCATGCGTGTGCATGTGTGGAAGAGTGTTTGTGTGTGTGTGTGAAAGATTGTGTTTGTGAAAGAGTGTGTGTGTGTGTGTGTGTGTGTGTGTGAGTGTGTGTGTGTGTGAGTGTGTGAAAGAGTGTGAGTGTGTGTGTGTGTGTGAGTGTGTGTGTGTTTACGTGTGCGTGTATTATGCTAACAAACACACTTTTCACCTCTGGTGAGAAAATATTACATTTACATTAATGCATTTGTCAGATGCTTTTATCCAAAGCGACTTACAGTGCACTTATTACAGGGACAATCCCCCCGGAGCAACCTGGAGTTAAGTGTCTTACTCAAGGACACAATGGTGGATCAAACCAGCAACCTTCTGATTACCAGTTATGTGCTTTAGCCCACTACACCACTATTAAACGTCCAAATATTTAGCGGCCAATTATTGATCAAATTAAAACTATAATTGGTTATAATTATTTATCAACACACCTTGTAAAATCTCTCTTAATTCAAATGGACAATCCAGAAATAATTAGAGACACAGAATGTAGAAGGGATGGTACTCCTAAGAACATGTAATATTTAATTTTTATTCTTTCTCATTCTCACATTAATGAGGAAAAACCGTTGTTGCGGCACTTACATATACATGATGAGGTAAAACCATCCAAAACGCTTTGAAAACAGCAAACTTTGACTTCTGAGACATTGGTATGGGATTCATTAAGGCCGCAAGAATAATTAAGTTAAGATTGAAATCGCAATCAGGTCTGTGGTCAGCGCTACAGTCGGCATTGTGTAAGCAGGTGGCACCCTCTAGCGCTCTGGACAGCATTTTCCATGATCCATGACATCATAATAAACCTTAAAAGGCTGTTTTACTCCTTTGGTTAAAACTTTTTATTTTTCCATGATGTGGTTGATTTTCTGTGGAATTGCCCAACATATGAATGATATGAATTTGTGATGTATGTACAGTACAAACATGAGTTTTATTGTGAGTAAATTTGATCTTACATTGTGAGAATTTTGGCCTGTCGTGTGTTCAACAGATCCAATCCATGTTCAATGTATATTATTTATTGTTAGAACAAAGAAAAAGCTTTTGTAGATCTTTGTACAGTTTTAAAACACAGTTCCTGAGCAAAACAGTGATCTGATGACAAAATGAGGTAAGTGGCAAAATATCAGTATCGGTATTGGCCAAAAATGTTCATATCGGCGCATCCCTAGTTACAAACCCTTTTGTTTCTTCTAAGGAATGCAACAGGACACATTTGGACTCTTTTCAATTTTCCAAGTCTTCTGAAGTCATACGATAGCTTTGTGTGAAGAACAAAGAAACAGAAATGTAAGTTGTTCTTCACTGATGATCATCCCCTCTGTCAGAGCTCAAACATCTCATTGTCATCACTATGTGACTCTTGGTTTGCACTAGTGGCAGTGTTCATCATGTAACTAGTAAGAAAGCCTTTTAATATATCTATTAATATAATTACTATTCAATTTATTAATATCTGAAATGCATTTCCAGATATTTGAAACTAGCTCACTGGGTTTGTGGACCAGTAGGGATTGTGAGTTCACTGATCTCTATCTGCGGGGGAAATTAAACGCTGAAATAAGGTACAAAATCACCCCCATTTGACCTTTCCCGCTGTGAGTCACACAGAGTCAGGATGTGTTTGTCATCTAGAGCTGCTGGAAAACACATTTAACACAAACAATTTCATCAAACGCTTCCTGACGGGCTTCTGTTTGGTAAGAACGAAGAGATATATTTATACAGCAGAACTCACACAAGCCGAATAAAGATGCCAGGGAATAGAAACGCTTCAAAGAACAATACTGAAAATGTTTGAAATGCTTATTTTTTAACGCTGGTAAATGTTGATATTGTATTATATTGTTCTGATAATTCTTCAGGAAACCAATTAATTTTTCACAGTAAAGGAATCCGGTAACACTTTCTATGCAGCCCATATGTATAATCAGGGCTGTAGCAACGTATTCTGGGCCCCCTGACTGTATATAGGCTGTATATATGACTCTCCTATTAAAAAAATTAAGTTTAGAATTTGTTGTGGGGGCCCCCTGGACCTGTGGGCCCCTAGAATCGTTACCTCCTTTCATCCTACTAGCAGGGCTGGACTGGTAATCTGGCATACCGGGCATTTTCCTGGTATGGGCTGATGCAGTTTGGGGCCGATCAGGGGCGGACTGTCCATCGGGAGAACCGAGCGGGCCGGTAGGTAAGCTAAAATGGGCTGCCGCGTTATGCAGAACGCACCACAAAACGGCACCGCGATATGCAGAAAAGGACAGGGAACCGCCAATTCCCCCCCCAACCCCACCACCGCTACTCAACAACTTTTGGGCCAAATGCCAAGTAAAATCTTGGGCCGATTTCTCTTCCCAGTCCAGCCCTGCCCACTAGCTACGGCCCTGTTTATATGCATTACAAAGGTATTATACTGCACTCATAATACACCTTATAACATGTTATAACTACAGTTATAACACATTATAAGACTTCCTCTATTCATAGTTATATTTGAGTGTATAATGCATTATATAGGTATCATACAGCATTCATAATGTCCCTTATAACAGGTTAACTTCTCATAAACAATTATAACTACAGTTATAACACATTATAAGACTTCCTCTATTCATAGTTATATTTGAGAGTATAATGCATTATATAGGTATTATACTGCATTCATAATGTCTCTTATAACAAGTTAACTTCTCATGAACAATTATAACTACAGTTATAACACATTATAAGACTTCCTCTATTCATAGTTATATTTGAGAGTATAATGCATTATATAGGTATTATACTGCATTCATAATGTCTCTTATAACAAGTTAACTTCTCATAAACAATTATAACTACAGTTATAACACATTATAAGACTTCCTCTATTCATAGTTATATTTGAGAGTATAATGCATTATATAGGCATTATACTGCATTCATAATGTCTCTTATAACAAGTTAACTTCTCATGAACAATTATAACTACAGTTATAACACATTATAAGACTTCATCTATTAATACTTCCTCTATTCATAGTTATATTTGAGAGTATAATGCATTATATAGGCATTATACTGCATTCATAATGTCTCTTATAACAAGTTAACTTCTCATAAACAATTATAACTACAGTTATAACACATTATAAGACTTCCTCTATTCATAGTTATATTTGAGAGTATAATGCATTATATAGGCATTATACTGCATTCATAATGTCTCTTATAACAAGTTAACTTCTCATAAACAATTATAACTACAGTTATAACACATTATAAGACTTCCTCTATTCATAGTTATATTTGAGAGTATAATGCATTATATAGGTTTTATAATGCATTCATAATGTCTCTTATAACAAGTTAACTTCTCATAAACAATTATCACTACAGTTATAACACATTATAAGACTTCCCCTATTCATAGTTATATTTGAGAGTATAATGCATTATATAGGCATTATACTGCATTCATAATGTCTCTTATAACAAGTTAACTTCTCAAAAACAATTATCACTACAGTTATAACACATTATAAGACTTCCCCTATTCATAGTTATATTTGAGAGTATAATGCATTATATAGGTATTATACTGCATTCATAATGTCTCTTATAACAAGTTAACTTCTCATGAACAGTTATAACTACAGTTATAACACATTATAAGACTTCCCCTATTCATAGTTATATTTGAGAGTATAATGCATTATATAGGCATTATACTGCATTCATAATGTCTCTTATAACAAGTTAACTTCTCATAAACAATTATAACTACAGTTATAACACATTATAAGACTTCCCTATTCATAGTTATATTTGAGAGTATAATGCATTATATAGGCATTATACTGCATTCATAATGTCTCTTATAACAAGTTAACTTCTCATGAACAGTTATAACTACAGTTATAACACATTATAAGACTTCCCCTATTCATAGTTATATTTGAGAGTATAATGCATTATATAGGCATTATACTGCATTCATAATGTCTCTTATAACAAGTTAACTTCTCATAAACAATTATAACTACAGTTATAACACATTATAAGACTTCCCTATTCATAGTTATATTTGAGAGTATAATGCATTATATAGGCATTATACTGCATTCATAATGTCTCTTATAACAAGTTAACTTCTCATAAACAATTATAACTACAGTTATAACACATTATAAGACTTCCCTATTCATAGTTATATTTGAGAGTATAATGCATTATATAGGCATTATACTGCATTCATAATGTCTCTTATAACAAGTTAACTTCTCATAAACAATTATAACTACAGTTATAACACATTATAAGACTTCCCTATTCATAGTTATATTTGAGAGTATAATGCATTATATAGGCATTATACTGCATTCATAATGTCTCTTATAACAAGTTAACTTCTCATGAACAGTTATAACTACAGTTATAACACATTATAAGACTTCCCCTATTCATAGTTATATTTGAGAGTATAATGCATTATATAGGCATTATACTGCATTCATAATGTCTCTTATAACAAGTTAACTTCTCATAAACAATTATCACTACAGTTATAACACATTATAAGACTTCCCCTATTCATAGTTATATTTGAGCGTATAATGCATTATATAGGTATTATACTGCATTCATAATGTCTCTTATAACAAGTTAACTTCTCATGAACAGTTATAACTACAGTTATAACACATTATAAGACTTCCCCTATTCATAGTTATATTTGAGAGTATAATGCATTATATAGGCATTATACTGCATTCATAATGTCTCTTATAACAAGTTAACTTCTCATAAACAATTATAACTACAGTTAAAACACATTATAAGACTTCCCCTATTCATAGTTATATTTGAGAGTATAATGCATTATATAGGTATTATACTGCATTCATAATGTCTCTTATAACAAGTTAACTTCTCATGAACAGTTATAACTACAGTTATAACACATTATAAGACTTCCCCTATTCATAGTTATATTTGAGAGTATAATGCATTATATAGGCATTATACTGCATTCATAATGTCTCTTATAACAAGTTAACTTCTCATAAACAATTATAACTACAGTTATAACACATTATAAGACTTCCCTATTCATAGTTATATTTGAGAGTATAATGCATTATATAGGCATTATACTGCATTCATAATGTCTCTTATAACAAGTTAACTTCTCATAAACAATTATAACTACAGTTATAACACATTATAAGACTTCCCCTATTCATAGTTATATTTGAGAGTATAATGCATTATACAGGCATTATACTGCATTCATAATGTCTCTTATAACAAGTTAACTTCTCATAAACAATTATAACTACAGTTATAACACATTATAAGACTTCCTCTATTCATAGTTATATTTGAGAGTATAATGCATTATATAGGTATTACACTGCATTCATAATGTCTCTTATAACAAGTTAACTTCTCATGAACAATTATAACTATAGTTATAACACATTATAAGACTTCCTCTATTCATAGTTATATTTGAGAGTATAATGCATTATATAGGCATTATACTGCATTCATAATGTCTCTTATAACAAGCTAACTTCTCATGAACAATTATAACTACAGTTATAACACATTATAAGACTTCCTCTATTCATAGTTATATTTGAGAGTATAATGCATTATATAGGTATTATACTGCATTCATAATGTCTCTTATAACAAGTTAACTTCTCATAAACAATTATAACTACAGTTATAACACATTATAAGACTTCCTCTATTCATAGTTATACTTGAGAGTATAATGCATTATATAGGTATTATACTGCATTCATAATGTCTCTTATAACAAGTTAACTTCTCATGAACAATTATAACTACAGTTATAACACATTATAAGACTTCCTCTATTCATAGTTATATTTGAGAGTATAATGCATTATATAGGTATTATACTGCATTCATAATGTCTCTTATAACAAGTTAACTTCTCATAAACAATTATAACTACAGTTATAACACATTATAAAACTTCTTCTATTCATAGTTATATTTGAGTGTATAATGCATTATAACACAATCAACATCTAATATACAAGTTTTTTTCAGGATATCTCAGAATGTACATTAAATGTTTTTGCTTGTGTTATAATGCATTATACTCTAAGGTATATCTATGAATAGGTGAGTATTATAATTGTGGTTAAATGTTTTTATGATCATTTATAATATATTATCAGGTGTATAATGAAACATTACTAATGCATTATAAATATGGGCTGCATAGAAAGTTTTACCTCAAATACTTTCATTGCACGCACAATGAATGTTATCATATATTAATATTAAATGATTATGATTAATTGTATTAACTTATTGCAATTGATTAGATCAATGAATGTACCAGAGCTGCTTCTCTGGGAGAGAGGTTTATATTCCTGGTTTAATAATATATTGATCTCTTATTGATTATAGACTACATCAGATCAATACATCAGTCAGTAAGAGGACATCGCAGGATCTTTGCCGTAATGATGTCAACTGTTTAAGGTGTTTTTCTACCCCAACTGTATCTCTGCATGTCCATATTATAGAATTGAGATGTCAGTTTTAAAACATGTTGGGATCCAAATTGTTTTTTTAATTGTTAAAGACCTTGACACTTTATCGAACAACTCATGGTATTATTCTCCCAGCATTTGGACTATTAATAACCGATTCAGATTTTAATAAATTAGAAGAGCTCATTAAATACTCAGCATGATAAATGAATTTCTTTAATAAACAAATTTCAAGTTGCCTTTTTGTTCCAATAAAAAGATAATTAGGAACATAACTGTCATAGAACCATTATCATGTTAATGGATTTTAATATTGTGTGCGTGTCATACAAAGCATGTTCTGATCTTTTGAGCTTGTTGAATTGTGCTTGCTGATTCATCACTGTCTGTAGAGGGAAAAAACTTAAATTCATGCTGCTGCTGGAGGGAATGAGTTGTAATTAGCAACTGGATTCCTAAAAAAATTCTCAAGTTCTGGGCAATAGTGCAACCCAGTTTCACAATGCTACTGTAGCTACATTTATCTGTTCAACACAAAAACATCCCTCGGGTAATGTTTTAAAGTCAACGTAAACTGTGTTCGTATGGAGCCCCTAAGAAGATATGGCAGAAACTTTGTTTCTGAAACAGTTTTACATGCCCTCGCAATAGTTTGTGTTCCCTCGCAATAAATTAACCATTATTTTTCCAAAAATAATAATAAATGTTTAAACCTTGATATTCAGAGTAAAACCATAGTACTAATACACTAAAACCTATGCTTTTTATTTGTAGTAACTGGTTAATCTATAGCTAATCTATAGTAAAATACATCTTTTCCACCAAAAATGATGGTTACTATGGTCTACAATATTGGTAGCACTTTATAATAAGGTTACATTTGTTAACATTTGTAAATGCATTAGGTATCATAAACAGTGAAAAGAATATTTTATTAAAACTATTGCGAGGGAACACAAAACGATTGCGAGAGAACGCAAAACTTATTGCGAGGGAACTCAAAACTATTTGAGGGAACGCAAAACCTATTGCGAGATAACTCAAAACTTATTGTGAGGGAACTCAAAACTATTTGAGGGAACGCAAAACTTATTGCGAGAGAACTCAAAACTTATTGCGAGATAACTGAAAACTTATTGCGAGAGAACTCAAAACTTATTGCGAGATAACTCAAAACTTATTGCGAGGGAACGCAAAACTATTTGAGGGAACGCAAAACTTATTGCGAGATAACTCAAAACTTATTGAGGGAACGTAAAACTTATTGCGAAAGAACTCAAAACTTATTGCGAGATAACTCAAAACTATTTGAGGGAACGCAAAACTTATTGCGAGAGAACTCAAAACTTATTGCGAGGGAACGCAAAACTATTTGAGGGAACGCAAAACTTATTGAGGGAACGTAAAACTTATTGCGAGAGAACTCAAAACTTATTGAGGGAACGCAAAACTATTTGAGGGAACGCAAAACTTATTGAGGGAACGTAAAACTTATTGCGAGAGAACTCAAAACTTATTGCGAGGGAACGCAAAACTATTTGAGGGAACGCAAAACTTATTGAGGGAACGTAAAACTTATTGCGAGATAACTCAAAACTTATTGCGAGAGAACTCAAAACTTATTGCGAGGGAACACAAAACTATTTGAGGGAACGCAAAACTTATTGAGGGAACGTAAAACTTATTGAGGGAACGTAAAACTTATTGAGGGAACGCAAAACTTATTGCGAGGGAACGCAAAACTATTTGAGGGAACGCAAAACTTATTGAGGGAACGTAAAACTTATTGAGGGAACGTAAAACTTATTGAGGGAACGTAAAACTTATTGCGAGGGAATGCAAAACTATTTGAGGGAACGCAAAACTTATTGAGGGAACGTAAAACTTATTGAGGGAACGTAAAACTTATTGAGGGAACGCAAAACTTATTGCGAGGGAACGCAAAACTATTTGAGGGAACGCAAAACTTATTGAGGGAACGTAAAACTTATTGAGGGAACGTAAAACTTATTGAGGGAACGCAAAACTTTTCCACCAAAAATGATGGTTACTATGGTCTACAATATTGGTAGCACTTTATAATAAGGTTACATTTGTTAACATTTGTAAATGCATTAGGTATCATAAACAGTGAAAAGAATATTTTATTAAAACTATTGCGAGGGAACGTAAAACTATTGCGAGGGAACACAAAACGATTGCGAGAGAACGCAAAACTTATTGCGAGGGAACTCAAAACTATTTGAGGGAACGCAAAACTTATTGCGAGATAACTCAAAACTTATTGTGAGGGAACTCAAAACTATTTGAGGGAACTCAAAACTTATTGCGAGAGAACTCAAAACTTATTGCGAGAGAACTCAAAACTTATTGCGAGATAACTCAAAACTTATTGCGAGAGAACTCAAAACTATTTGAGGGAACGCAAAACTTATTGCGAGATAACTCAAAACTTATTGTGAGGGAACTCAAAACTATTTGAGGGAACGCAAAACTTATTGCGAGAGAACTCAAAACTTATTGCGAGATAACTCAAAACTTATTGCGAGAGAACGCAAAACTTATTGAGGGAACGCAAAACTATTTGAGGGAACGCAAAACTTATTGAGGGAACGTAAAACTTATTGAGGGAACGTAAAACTTATTGCGAGATAACTCAAAACTTATTGCGAGAGAACTCAAAACTATTTGAGGGAACGCAAAACTATTTGAGGGAACGCAAAACTTATTGAGGGAACGTAAAAACTTATTGCGAGAGAACTCAAAACTTATTGCGAGAGAACTCAAAACTTATTGCGAGAGAACTCAAAACTTATTGAGGGAACGTAAAACTTATTGCGAGAGAACTCAAAACTTATTGCGAAAGAACTCAAAACTTATTGCGAGGGAACGCAAAACTATTTGAGGGAACGCAAAACTTATTGAGGGAACGTAAAACTTATTGAGGGAACGCAAAACTTATTGCGAGGGAACGCAAAACTTATTGAGGGAACGTAAAACTTATTGAGGGAACGTAAAACTTATTGAGGGAACGCAAAACTTATTGCGAGGGAACGCAAAACTATTTGAGGGAACGCAAAACTTATTTAGGGAACGTAAAACTTATTGAGGGAACGCAAAACTTATTGCGAGAGAACTCAAAACTTATTGCGAGAGAACTCAAAACTTATTGCGAGGGAACGCAAAACTATTTGAGGGAACGTAAAACTTATTGAGGGAACGCAAAACTTATTGAGGAAACGCAAAACTTATTGAGGGAACGCAAAACTTATTGCGAGGGAACGCAAAACTATTTGAGGGAACGCAAAACTTATTGAGGGAACGTAAAACTTATTGAGGGAACGTAAAACTTATTGAGGGAACGCAAAACTTATTGCGAGGGAACGCAAAACTATTTGAGGGAACGCAAAACTTATTGAGGGAACGTAAAACTTATTGAGGGAACGTAAAACTTATTGCGAGAGAACTCAAAACTATTTGACGGAACTCAAATCTAATTAAGTGGGAACTCAAAACTATTGCGAGAGAACGCAAAACTAATTGTGTCAATAACCTGTAATACACTTCCCTTGTCCTAATTCCAAAAACCTAATGTTTTCTTTTTAGTAATTTTCCTATTAAAATCATGTCTAGTTTTAGGTTTGGTATAGGAGCTAAACTTACGAAAAATGGAAATAACATTGTTCGTTGGTTAACTTTATTTAGCACTATGGGATTAAAAGTTGTACGTTTTTGTACAAGCCAAGTCGTACAATTCCTTACGATTCAGCAACATTTTGGTGGTGTGCGGGTAAACCTCGGTAGATTGTAATTTTCTTGTGAGAGCGTGTTAGGTGGGAATTCAATCTTCCGTAACAATTTAAAAACGTTACTGGAGAGATGCTTTCGTAGTGCGAGGAAAAATGTAGATCGATGATTTCATCTGGGAAGTTATTTTGGTTTATATTGGTTAGCTGCTTTTGTAGACTGTAGATCATTAACGACATTTTTCGCATGCAAAATACTAGAAATGTGCGAAGAAAACAGCAAGAATAAAAGACAAACACACTTCTTACAGTCAATCCACACAAACACGTTTAATCCCCTATCATGAGGCATGAATGGACCAAACTGTAATATCCTAAACGTGGGGATTCGTGATGACAGTGGCTTTTAATATAAAAACCAAACGCCAACACTACAAATGTTTCGTAAAAAGTCATTTCACTTATGACTTACATATTTATAACACATACACTGAGATTTTTAATATACTTATATATGTATTTGTGGTCGCTGTTGTCGTAATTGTCTTTTTCTTTATTTTAATTTTTAACTTTTTTTTTTTTTTTCATCTAGACCAGCCAGATACAAAACCAATTTTGAGGATACAGTCACATTAGCACAATACTGGTTTAGAAACAGTCCTGCATCCAGTCACGAGACGTCCTCGTACAAAACCTGGTCCGTTCTTCCTGAAATAACAAATGTTATTTGGATAGATCTAATTTGAAATGTTTTTTTTTTCTTTGTTGTCATATAGACTGGTGCAATATGTATTCGTATACATCTCGTGTCTTCTGTGCAAAAGTCTTTAAAAGTATTCGACATAAACACACACACACGCTCATGAGTTTATTTACTGCGATCATCGACGTTTTGTATGAAACTCAGTCACTTCCTCTTCCTGTTGCTCCCTTGGCATCACATTGTAAACAAAATAAACGAAAGGAAAGATTGCAACATACAGCATCCTACTTTATCCAGAGACGTGAAGACCAGTGCTGACAGATGTATGTGTTTGTGTGACCACAGGAAGCAGCATCCTCCATTGGTTGGTGTGTTTGATAAGGCACCGCTGCATTACAGAAAAGGGCAGATAACTGACTCTCTCTAGGACTGAAAGAGGACGCGAGGAAAGCTCCTAAAATATGACAGAACAAGCTCTGTTTCAAAACCTAGTGAGCTGTCTTGTTGTTCTTTTAAGTGGAAATCCGAAAGTCGGCAAAAATGTTTTGGATTATGTAAAGCATGTGTCAAAATCGTCACTTTCTGGGCAATTGGCACAAAATGGCACATGGTTGTAGCCAGGGTCGGGACTGGGAAGAGAAATCGGCCCGGGATTTTACATGGCAACTGGCCCAAAAGTTGAGGGGGGTGTTCGCTGTCCTTTTCTGCATATCGCGGCGCCGTTTTGTTCTCTGTTCTGCGTAACGCGGCGGCTTGTTTTTGCTTATTGCGGCCCATCCGGCACGTTTCGCGGCCAACACACCGACCCGCTCGGTTCTCTCCCTGGCCAGTCTGCCCCAAAGTGCGTCGGCCCACCGAGAAAATGCCCGGTATGCCAGATTGCCAGTCCAGCCCTGGTTGTAGCCACAGTGGCACTTTTGTTTAATTAAATGAACTACTTGTGGTTTAGAGCGTGCAGACAAAACGCTCTCACGAACCTCATGTATGCTTGCGATCGGTAACAGATGCATTTATCGGCGAGGTCATAGTTAGCCAATTATGTATTCTCATGGCACGTTGAGGCAAAGTCACATGACTTATTTGATATAAATTCTTGGGTAACATAGTTTGTGTGCATCTCTTCTTATCGAATAAAAAAATGCATCCACCTCAAGTTATCGTAAAATGTGCATTTTGGAGATTTTTAGCATCTTGGCGTTTTCATTCAGCATTTTTAATGAGATATCCCAAAGTTTGCAAAAACATACGTGGATGGAAACAATCCCAAAAATATTTGGAGACCGACTGGAATCGTTTTGATATTTTTCGTTAAAAGTGGGCAGATTTGATACTAAAGTATTATAGCGGTAATTTGAGCATGTTGACAGTAACTTTACTTTAACGCACGCTACAACACGCCACCTGCTCCGAGAAGTGGCATCTCTACATTCGTCCACTTAAAATCACAGTGTAGAAAGTACTTTTTATTTACCATATTATTGAACATAGGACAACCATTGGACTAAAGTTCACATCAATCAATTTTGTCTGTGATTTATTACAAGGGCTTTTATAAGGATGCATCAAAGTACACCTGCATCAGACACTTTTGTAGCATCTCGCTTTTGGTTGCGTCGAGTCATAACTTACCATTCTTAGGTCGCTGTTTAAAGCTAAACATAGTATAATATTTATCTTGAGATCCCTAAATACATATTTGTGCTCCATCAATCTGTGGATACGTCCTTGTGTTGCGCTGTCTGCTGAAAAGAGTCGGTTTGCTCTCTGTATAAGCTGCTCGTTGCCTATACAGCTGAAGTTTCGCTTACTGCCCCCTGGGGGCAAGCTTGAATTGCTCTGGAATCTTCCGGATTACGATCCAGGGACATGATTAATTATTACATTTTTTATATATAATTAATTGCACTGAATTAACACGTTAAATCAATGTAATTATGTTTAATTAATATATACTGAATTATCTTTATTTGGGGGCCTTTCTCTATATGCAAGTATTGATATATGCGATTTATTGTGATTAATTAGATTACTGAATAAAATATGAGCGTATCGGCACCTTTCTCACGTTATGCAACAAATGATTATATTTACTATGCTTGAAAATGAAGCCTTAAAATACTAAGTAGGCAGCTCACTAGATTTTGAAACAGAGCGTCAAAACAGATGTAGGGATCAATATGAGACTGCAACAACGTCTATATATAGACATGTCAAAATGTGTGTAGGAGTTGGCTTCCATGTCTGCACAAGCGTGTGTTTATGTGGTGTAGTCGTCCATCACACCGTACTCTCTAACATCCACTCTGTGCTGCTGAACGTCACCCTGCGATTGCAAGGGGGCGACGCGTCCGTGTTCAGCTGCGTGGTGGATTTGTGTCGCCGGGTTCGAGCCCGTCTCGGGTAACTGTGACTCTGGAACAGAGCATAGTCTCCGTCGAACGAGAACCGGTGCCGAGTCCGGGCGAGCTCACTGGGCAGCAGGCTTATGTTTGTCAGCGCCCCCTTGCTGTCCTTGAGTCGCAGCGGTTCCGTCGGACCGGTGCTCGGCCCGATCAGGCACAGAGACATGGTGGAGCCTGTGAGGCTGCTGTCCGTCTGCGTGTCGTCTGAGGGCGGCCCGCCCAAACTGGCTCGCCTAGAGGGTGGCACTTTCCCTTCGCAAAGTGGCGGGAGTTCCACCTTCAGCTCCTCCTGCGATTCCTCCATCTGTAGAAGCACCAGAGCCTTGCAGTCCTTCATCGTGGGCGACTCGCTGCGACAGGGTCGTTCCTCGCTCGGTTGCGAATGTAGCGGCTGTTTCGAACCGGAACGCCCGAGTCTGCTTCCGTTTGTCTGAGGGTGCTCGTGCATGCCATCGCGAGCTTTCGCCTTCACCCCGCCAACCCCACTGTATGCCTTGTATCGGATCATGAGGATGATGATGAAGACGAGGACGGATGCGACGATTATTCCGCCGATGATGATGATCATGGTTCCACCAAGGAACTGACTGTGGATGAAGCGGCACTGACCGGCCTCCACCGGCGTGTGGAACTGAACACACCCCACCACTCGCGTCGCTGTGAGAGATGTGATGCCATCATCGTACACGGCCAACACGCACAGCTCGTACTCGCGACCAGCAGCCAGATCGTTTATCTTGAACGTCTTGCTTGCAGAGGGAATCATCCTGGACAGGGAAAGAGAAAAGTAATTTAGTCATTTTGGATCCCAATTTGTAGTATACAAAATATTCTCTCTAACATCGTTGCTAGGGAAACTACTTTGAAACTTCAGGTTGTCAAATTACTAGGCTTGGGACCAATGCCGTTTTCAAGTATGCAAACATATATCTCAACACATCATTGGTAAAACTGTGAGTGGCAGGGTTAATTAAAGTAGATCACACACCAGATCAAGGTACGTACAGAAACACTGCAGGCTCGCCGCCTCTGGAGGCAGCGCTACAGAGCTCAACTCGCATATTTTTCCATTAAATTTGACCCAAATCAGTATCATATTTAATCTAGTCATTACTGGATTATACATGGTTTCTAAGTGTCTTTCATATGTATTTTCAATTACATAAATAGCTTGAATGAAGAGCTATTCAATGCTAAATACCGCCATTGCTAATTGTTCCGTTTGCGCAGTTACACCAGTTTCATACACTAACCTGCAAACTCATCTGCGCCACTTTGTTCATTCTTGAAGAAGTACAAAAACATTCGTAACCGTGGACTGCGATCAGCTCGTAATGTGGATGTGATGCCTTGTTAATGCCGCAACCGGCTGCTGTAAAGTTATATCGCCCCCTTGTGGTCTCCCAAAGACATTTCGTCAAAATACATTGAACGTAATGCAACTGGCAGTGAATTGAAAGCACACAAATTAGGATTTTAATTTAAATGTCAGCTGATGTTAATACGTCGCTGCCTCAAAAATGTATTGATCAAATAACGTGTTTATCAATAATCAATATATATCGATATTTTATGAAATCCCCAGAAATGACAAGCTACTCTGTAAGATAATTTATAATAGTTAAACGACAGTCAAGTTACCTTAAATTTGCATTAAGTGTCTTTCATTTTGGGCAACTTCACGTCCCAGGGGGTTCATTTTTATTCAAACTAACAGATTTCAACTTTTTGTTATATGATGGTCACGATAAAACGGACTCTGACCAGTCTTGTCCCAGACACAGACTTTCAATATTAAACTATGAAAATACGTTATAAAAATACAAATTATTACACGTTTCACATCAGGAAGACTCACAACCGTAGTGAAATTTAAGATGACATTTATTTGATGAATATAAAACAGAAATGTAATGTCTCGCTTTGGCGTAAGCCCCGTCTGGCGGTCCGAAGAAGTTGCACACGGAACCGTCATATCCTGCCGGAGATAGGAGGCGAGGAGCCTACCCCCGTGCAGGACGGGACTCAACAGGTGGTGCTGGGGTGGTGGAGGTTGCAATGTGATTGTGAGCAGATTTATAAAGCAATGGCTTACATGTGATTGGCTAGGAGTTACCCCGCTAATGGTGTGATGACGTACAGCTGCTAGCTCGGTTGTGAATGTAGCAGCTGTTTCGAACCGGAATGCCCGAGTCTGCTTCCATTTGTCTGAGGGTGCTCGTGCATGCCACCGCGAGCTTTCGCCTTCACCGCGCCAACCCCACTGTATGCCTTTTATCGGATCATGAGGATGATGATGAAGACGAGGACGGATGAAACGATTATTCCGCCGATGATGATGCTCATGGTTCCGCCAAGGAACTGACTGTGGATGAAGTGGCACTGACCGGCCTCCACTGGCGTGTGGAACTGAACGCACCCCACGACTCGCGTAATGTCTCGCTTTAGCGTATGCCGAGTCTGGCGGTCTGAAGAAGTTGTACTCGGAACCGTCATATCCTGCCGGAGATAGGAGGCAGGGGCGAGGAGCCTACCCCCGTGTGGGACGGGGCTCAACAGGTGGTGCTGGGGTGGTGGAGGTTGCAATGTGATTGAGAGCAGACTTATAAAGCAAAGGCTTACATGTGATTGGCTAGGAGTTACCCCGCTAATGGTGCGATGACGTACAGCTGCTAGTCTTCCCGCTAGAACTACGCTGCGCTTACATTTCCAATCAAGCTGTAATTTTGCCAAATAAAAAGTGTGAAAATATGATTTAATTGTGTGTATTTTAGGATACATCAAATGTACAAAATCAGCCTTAGCAAGACAAAGAAGTCAGCCATTTTTATTTAAAAAATTTAACAAATATAATTTCCATGTGCTGGAAATGACACTTTTTTTTGAGTAAACAAAAATATATGCAAGAAGTTCATGAAAATGTTATAATTTCAGGGCAAAATCTGAACCGTCACTTTTGAATGCAAAAATGAACAAAACCGCTTGTATTAACTTGCTTTATGTGCTCTTCGCCTTCCGCCATTTCAAGCGGTTCTGTTGTTGCTACCTTTGGGAGTTGTGCAACATCATTTACTCTCGGTTCCTTAGTACGCAATCTGAGCCGGGCCAGAGTTTAAGAAACAAGCTCTAACTGAAACACCTCAGATCACAGCTGGCAAGGCTGGCACCTGATTTCTGACTGCTGGCTGTAAAGCGGGACGTTCTCAGCCGCTGATGATGCATGAGATTGTCCTGAAGGTCATGGGTCACTGTAACAAACTGCTCCGTCTGTCAGTTAAAGGTTAAAAGGTACAGAGGCTAAATCGGAGTCAATGGTAGAGACCTCACTGAGCGACAGAGCGAGACGAGAGGAGAATTATGGGTGGGAGAGGGGAACGGTTCACTGAGATGATTTTGAAGCTGACTATCGCCAGAGACATTTAAGTCGCAAATACTGCTTAATTTTACACCAGCAAAAACAACGTTTTGGCAACATAACATGCTTTCTTTAAGTAGCCTCAAAACATCAATGTAACAGTTTTACTACCAAAACAAAACCAGAGCAAACTGCAACATTTTCACAATGCTTTACGTTTTTAAATAACGTATTATGTGCATTTCAATTAAACGTTACAAAAATGTACTGAAAGTATTTTTGTCTACAGAATGTGCCTGTACAAACTGGCCAGATTACGTTTGCGCAGCATTTGTTTACATTAGTGCCAAGTTGGGCATGGTAATAATTGTTACAGGTATAAAACATTTTAAGGAGATGCGCTAACAACACCGATATATCACACTCTTTCTACATTAACTACAGGGTGGGAACGATAGCTATAAAAAAAATTAAATATTCACAAGTTAAAATGCAAATTATTCATATCAGGAATGGAATTAAAATACAACTAGTGAAAGTGCTAGTTTTTATAAAGAAATCTAAAAAAAGTCATTCACAGAAATACATATTCTTAAATTCAAAAATTAAATTTCAACTAAAAAAAACAAATTCAAATATTTCTAGTAAAATTGCTATTTTATATCAGTAACAACTGGCACTAATAAAAAATACAAATGATTTTTACTTGCATAAATACGCATTCTTGATATAAAAATTACATTTCAACTAGTAAAAACTACTTATAAAATTGCTATTGTTATATCAATAATCATATATTTAATATACACAGCATTAGTAAAAACTAATTTATCAATATTAAAAATGATCTTATTACTTGCAAATTAAACATTATTGATTTCAAAAATGAAATTTAAACTAATAAAAAACAAATTGAAACACTAATAGTAAAAGTGTTATTTTTATATCAGTGTTTAAATGTGCACTTGTAAAAAGTAATGCCTCAATATTAAAAATGATCTTATTACTCGCAGAAATACACATTCTTGATATAAAAAAATTACATTTCAACTAATAAAAAACTAATTAAAATAGTACTAGTAAATTTGCTATTTTATATCAGTAAAAAATGCCACTAATAAAAAATAAAAATGATTTTTACTTGCATAAATAAACAATTTTGACATCAAAAATGTTATTAAATTTACTAAAAAACAGACTAAAACTACTTGTAAAATGTATATATTTTTATATCAGTAATTACAATGGCAGTAGTAAAAACACAATCTTATTACTAGCAAATCCACTACAGTGAAAACCAAATTAAAGTAATTCAATTGTTGATATCAGGAATATATTTTTCACTACTGACAATGTAATTATTGATATCAAAAATGATCATTTTTACAAGTAAGGCGTGCACTGCTGATCTCTAAAAAGATAGAAATAATTTAATTCAAAATGATATTTCAAAGTCACTCTGTGCTGGTGGAGTCATTCATAATTCATGTCATCAGAACTTCATTTCTTTCATGGAAAAAAGGGGCGTTCAATCATCTATACGTGACAGACTGTATATACACATCAGAGCTCTGCTGTAGACGTGTGCTGGTCTCTTGGTGTTGAACATGTTTGCTATGGCTGAGAATCAAAGGCTTGACATTGTCTGGACCGAATCCCGTCTAATGTCTTTCTAACACAGATACTGATGAAATCACTTCAGTCCTCAGGCCTCATTCTCATCAGCCACTGACGAGCAATTAGGGGTTTAACTGATGCATACGTTAAAGTAGCAACACGGGCGATGCCTTCCTAAACGTGGAATCATTTATAACCGCTTATTTCTGTCAATGACACTTTTGAATCCTAAACTGAAAGAAAAAAGGTTGAATCTCACAATCTATATATATATATATATATATATATATATATATATATATATATATATATATATATATATATATATATATGTGTATCTTTTAATTTATTTATTTTAATAATAATAATAATAATAATAAGTTTATTTTATATAGCCTTTCACAAACCCAAGGTCAGCTTTACATAGTGGAAAGGCAATGAAACACAACTGCAAACAAACCAAAACAATTCAACAAAGACATGTTATCTGTATGATGCTATGAGTTTGTTGTGGAGAAATGATCATTAAACAGAAAGGTTTTGAGATGTGCTTTAAAGAAAGGAAGAGAAGCACAGTCACGAAGAGGTTGTGGGATGCTGTTCCAGAGTTTGGGGGCCAATGCACTGAAGGACCTGCCACCCAGGGTTGAAAGTCTGGAGCGAGGGATAGCCAAGAGATTTTGGTCAGAGGATCTCAGTGAGCGTGAAAGAGTGTACGGGGTCAGGAGGTCGCGGATGTAGGGGGGAGCAAGGTTGTGGAGGGCTTTGAAGGTGAGTAGTAGTACTTTGTATTTGATCCGGGATGGAACTGGTAACCAGTGGAGTTGTTGGAGAATGGGTGTGATGTGTGCTGATCGTTTGGTACGGGTGAGCAGCCTGGCTGCCGAGTTTTGAATATATTGTAGCCTTTTAAGTGATTTAGCAGGGAGACCAAGGAAAAGTGCGTTGCAGTAGTCAAGACGGGACATAATGAAGGAGTTTACCAAAATCTGTGCATCACTAGCAGAGAGAAAGGGTTGGAGGCGAGCAATGTTACAGAGGTGAAAGAAGGCAGTCTTAGTGAGTGATTTTATATGAGGATCAAAGCTAAGGGTGGAGTCAAGCAAAATGCCAAGGTTTTTAACAACAGGAGTAGGGTGGATAGGTGAACCATCAATGTTGAGAGTGAGACTGTGAGATTTGGAGAAAGATAAATATTTGTAATTAATATATATATATGTATCTTTTAATTGATTTATTTTAATATTTGTAATTAATATATATATATGTATCTTTTAATTTATTTATTTTAATATTTGTAATTAATATATATATGTATCTTTTAATTTATTTATTTTAATATTTGTAATTAATATATATATGTATCTTTTAATTTATTTATTTTTAATATTTGTAATTAATATCTATATGTATCTTTTAATTTATTTATTTTAATATTTGTAATTAATATCTATATGTATCTTTTAATTTATTTATTTTAATATTTGTAATCAATATATATATATGTATCTTTTAATTTATTTATTTTAATATTTGTAATTAATATATATATATATCTTTTAATTTATTTATTTTAATATTTGTAATTAATATATATATGTATCTTTTAATTTATTTATTTTAATATTTGTAATTAATATATATATATATGTATCTTTTAATTTATTTATTTTAATATTTGTAATTAATATATATATATGTATCTTTTAATTTATTTATTTTTAATATTTGTAATTAATATATATATGTATCTTTTAATTTATTTATTTTAATATTTGTAATTAATATATATATATATATATACACTCACCTAAAAGGATTATTAGGAACACATACTAATACTGTGTTTGACTCCCTTTCAGCCTTCAGAACTGCCTTAATTCTACGTGGCATTGATTCAACAAGGTGCTGAAAGCATTCTTTAGAAATGTTGGCCCATATTGATAGGATAGCATCTTGCAGTTGATGGAGATTTGTGGGATGCACATCCAGGGCACGAAGCTCCCGTTCCACCACATCCCAAAGATGCTCTATTGGGTTGAGATCTGGTGACTGTGGGGGCCATTTTAGTACAGTGAACTCATTGTCATGTTCAAGAAACCAATTTGAAATGATTCGAGCTTTGTGACATGGTGCATTATCCTGCTGGAAGTAGCCATCAGAGGATGGGTACATGGTGGCCATAAAGGGATGGACATGGTCAGAAACAATGCTCAGGTAGGCCGTGGCATTTAAACGATGCCCAATTGGCACTAAGGGGCCTAAAGTGTGCCAAGAAAACATCCCCACACCATTACACCACCACCACCAGCCTGCACAGTGGTAACAAGGCATGATGGATCCATGTTCTCATTCTGTTTACGCCAAATTCTGACTCTACCATCTGAATGTCTCAACAGAAATCGAGACTCCTCAGACCAGGCAACATTTTTCCAGTCTTCAACTGTCCAATTTTGGTGAGCTCTTGCAAATTGTAGCCTCTTTTTCCTATTTGTAGTGGAGATGAGTGGTACCGGTGGGGTCTTCTGCTGTTGTAGCCCATCCGCCTCAAGGTTGTGCGTGTTGTGGCTTCACAAATGCTTTGCTGCATACCTCGGTTGTAACGAGTGGTTATTTCAGGCAAAGTTGCTCTTCTATCAGCTTGAATCAGTCGGCCCATTCTCCTCTGACCTCTAGCATCAACAAGGCATTTTAGCCCACAGGACTGCCGCATACTGGATGTTTTTCCTTTTCACACCATTCTTTGTAAACCCTAGAAATGGTTGTGCGTGAAAATCCCAGTAACTGAGCAGATTGTGAAATACTCAGACCGCCCGTCTGGCACCAACAACCATGCCACGCTCAAAATTGCTTAAATCACCTTTCTTTCCCATTCTGACATTCAGTTTGGTGTTCAGGAGATTGTCTTGACCAGGACCACACCCCTAAATGCATTGAAGCAACTGCCATGTGATTGGTTGATTAGATAATTGCATTAATGAGAAATTGAACAGGTGTTCCTAATAATCCTTTAGGTGAGTGTATGTATGTATCTTTTAATTTATTTATTTTAATATTTGTAATTAATATATATATATATATGTATCTTTTAATTTATTTATTTTAATATTTGTAATTTATATATCAGGGGTCACCAACACGGTGCCCGCGGGCACCAGGTCGCCCCCAAAGACCACATGAGTCGCCCGCAGGCCTGTTCTAAAAATAGCACAACTCAGCTGCGTATAAAATTTTATTTTATTCTGTTGCTATTCATTTTTTTTTTTATCACACTTGCATTTATATAGATTTAAAAAATTAAAATATCTTAAAAATATGTTTCTTATACATGAAGTTTAGATAAGTTTAGGTGAACTCTGATGTACTCCAGTTCAGTCAGTATTGTGCGTGTGACAATACAGTGCTCGTGGAGAGTAGGCTAAGCTAGAGGGCGCAGCGAAGATTGGCGCTGAACGTAGTTTCTTACCCCAAAAACATGGCAGAAAAAAGAAAGAAAACATATCACTTTCACAATGAATGGGAGTCGGGAGTTCTTTTTTACGACTGTGAAAGAAACCTGCGTGTGTCTTATATGCGGAGCGACTGTGGCAACGGCAAAGCGGCAAAATGTGGAGAGACACTTTACTACGAATCACAAAAACTACTAACTACCCACCGGGAAGCGCACTACGGGCAGAAAAAGCCCTTGAGCTAAAGACAGCTTTGGGTAAGCAACAAGCTTTTTTCACAAGGCCGGCAAAAAAGTCACAAAAAGCAACCGAAGCCTCTTTTAGAGCTACGCATTTCCTGATCAAGAAGAAGAAGGCATTTTCAGACGGAGAAGTTGTCAAAGAAGCAATGATGATAATTGCTAACACTGTACTTAAAGACGAGAAATATGGAAGCGATGTAATCGCCACTCTCTCCGACGTCCAACTGGGGGCATCTACGATGGCTAGACGAGTGTCAGCTTTGTCCAGTAACTTGGTCGATCAGCTGGACCGGGATCTGGTGAGGTGCAGGTGGTTTAGCATCCAGTGCGACGAGTCCGTGGACAGCACAGCGCAGCTGATGGTTTTTATCCAGATGGTGTTTGAAGATTTCTCCACAAGAGAAGTACTCCTGACACTACTGCCCATAAAGACAACTACGAGGGGAGATGACATCTATAACACAGTGAAGGAGTTTTTCGTGCAGAAAAAGGTACCATTGGAAAAGCTGGTAGCGGTGACCACAGATGGGGCTCCTGCTATGATTGGCCGACATGCAGGTTTCATCGCTCACTGTAAAGGTGACCCAGACTTCCCAAAATTTCTGCATTACCACTGCATCATTCACCAGCAGGCATTGTGTGCCAAAGTGATCGGCTCTGGGCACGTGATGACTCCCGTTGTGAAAATCATAAACAATATCCGCTCCAAAGCAAAACAGCACAGGATTTTCAAAGTGCTATTGGAGGAGATGGCAGCTGAATATGGTGACCTGCTACTACACACAGAAATCAGATGGCTCAGCAGAGGACGAGTTTTACTTCGTTTTTGTCACTTTTGGGTGAAATCAATGAGTTCATGCAGTCCAAAGGCAAAGACGTCTCACTGCTAGAGGACACAGAGTGGACACTTGACATTGCATTTTTGATGGACATTACTGGGAAACTAAACCAATTAAACTTTGAGCTGCAAGGTAAAGGCAAGAATGTTGTTAATATGATAAGTGCTTTAAATGCATTTAAAGCCAAAATGAACATTTTCTCTCTGGATCTACAGAGAAAAAGGTGCTGCACTTTCCCTCTGTGCAGTCAGTGCTGAAAGACAATGCTTCTGCATCTGATACATTTGACAAAGTTGCAGACAAGTACTATGAAGTCATAAACAGACTTGGGCAAGAGTTTGAGAATAGGTTTTGTGACCTAGATCAGCTTGAGCCATGTGTATCATTCATTTCCAATCCTTTCATGAATGTGGACACAACAAGCTTCGCTGAGCAACTAAGTACAACGTTCAACTTGGATGCTGGACAGGTGGAGATTGAAATCATAACATTGCAAAATGACCTCCACCTCAAAGCCTACAAGGCTGCACCAAACTTTTGGTGCCTTGTTGACACAGAGAAGTACAGTGGTGTGTGTGTGTACAGCAGCTATGAAGGTTGCCAGCCTGTTTGGTTCTACCTATCTATGTGAATCAGCATTTTCTGACATGAACTTCATCAAGAACA
>NC_068311.1:2129400-2149400 GCF_025860055.1 Xyrauchen texanus | reverse complement strand
TATAGAATTAATATAATAATTATTGGAGTCCAAGCATGTGAAGAGAAACCAACCAAAATAGCGTTTTTCAACTTCTTTGATCAAAGTTGCACTTTTAGGATTTTCTAAGTTATAGCGACTTTTAGCACCAGAAATGGACGAAAGTTGACAAGTGCCCTCGTAATGTCCTCTTGTCCACGTGTACCAATTTTAATAAAGTTTGGATACTGCATTCACAAGACACAGGCCAATTAGTCATGGGCCACACCCAATAATGTATTGGCTCATATCTCCTATATAATTACATGAATCAGATTTCTTTAAAAAACTATTTTTGAGAAGCATCTCCAGATGATGCATACCAAATTTTATGCGAATCACACAACCGGCCTAGGACGAGTTAGAAAAAGTAGGCATTCCTATGAAATCAAAATGTCCGAAAAGTGTAACATTTTCTCCCTCTATATAAAAGTTGATGCGCATTAATTTTTAAATGCAAATTATACAGAATTTCATTGTATTATTTTACTTTAGCAATGTATTTTCCCTATAAGAACAGACCTGCTATACATTTATAAGTCACGACCCACCAGTTGAGAACAACTGATTTAGAGACCGATTTTCACTATGCAATTAATTCCCAATGGGGGCGCAAATCAAGTCTCGCTCTACATTTTATCCATTGATTATCCGATAGTACCTTTGCTTGGAACATGCAGCGTGTTACTAAAACCAAGCTTTTGTCTTTCATAAAGCTCTTCTATAGCTTATTGAAACATTTCCTAACCTTTTATGTAGAGGTGCAAGAAAAACTAGATAGGTACATTTCCTGAAGAAAATGTGAGTGGTGCTTGCCGTGGCAAAACTCGTTAAATAGCATTTTCCAACTTGTTGCTAAGCACTAAAATAATGGTCATAGAATGTTGCTAGCATGTGTTTTTCATGATGGTAGCATATAGGTGTTATGTTTGTGTTAGCATGATGCTAGCATGTTTTAGTACTTGCTAGGTGATGCTAGCATGTGTTAGCAGGATACTAGCAAGTTTTTAGCATGTTTTAGCATTTCGCTAGGTGATACTAGCATGTGTTAGCATGTTTTAAACTTGTTTTAGCACTTCGCTAGTTGATGCTAGCATGTGTTAGCCTGATGCTAGCACGTTTTTAGCATGTTTTAGTGGTTGGGATTTACATTTCTGAACATTCCACAATGTTAAGTCAATGGGACTTTTTTGACCGCTTTTTCGTCCGCTGTGCGGATATCGTACACCTGATTGCTTAGAAAAGATAAAGCACACCTCTCCTCAATGAGCCGCACGATTTGACGCCTCACTCAGGGGTCTGTGACAAAAGCTGTTTTTGCCGTGGCAAAACTCGTTAAATAGCATTTTCTAACTTGTTGCTAAGCACTAAAATAATGGTCATAGAATGTTGCTAGCATGTGTTTTTCATGATGGTAGCATGTAGGTGTTATGTTTGTGTTATCATGATGCTAGCATGTTTTCGTACGTTGCTAGGTGATGCTAGCATGTGTTAGAAGGATACTAGCACGTTTTTAGCATGTTTTAGCGGTTGGGATTTAAATTTCTTCCTGAAAATGAGATATAATCCTTGACCTTGTTGAGTTTTATTTTTTAATTTTTTATTATATTCTCAACAACATCTCACTTACAATACACACAGAGTCTTTCACATGGACACAATCAACTCTCCGATAACTCTTAGTCAACATCCGTGTAATTTCAGAGTAATAACTCAGTGCACTCCAGACCAATTCGGAGCTGAATGCACACGACGGAAAATTAGACGAGTTATAGGAGTGACTTACTGTACTATAAATTGTGGCAATAAACCTGATGGGACATAGAGGGAATAAAATGCCCTTTGATTAACATCCATCATTTTTGGATCCGGTTTGATGGTTCTCGCATGTTACGGCTGGTGTTCACCGGCTTTGATCCCCATTTAGTTGTATTGATTTCTCTGCGCAGAAGGTTCGACTCGACTCTGAAAGGATTCTGAGCAAAAAAAACATGTAATGCTTCTTGTGTAATAACCACAAACTCCCTGATGGGACTCAAATCCTCTACATCTGCCATGTCAGGCAATTCTCCACGACACTACATCCATCTTCGTCTCCGTAATCTCTCCATCTTTGCCATGTTTATTGAAATGCCCACTTAGGCTGCAAAGATGCTGGATTTGACGGCTCATTTCCCAAGCTGTCCATCCTGAGTAACACCTAAGAATAACATGATGTTCGGGACTTTTATAGTATCTGGCACTCTGCCCTACAGTTAACCACTATTTTAGGCACGTATCAAAACTCTTGATACAAGACCTTGATAAGTAGAATTCTGTTGTGCATCCTGAGTTCATATGACCCATAAAGATTTGATCATTTACAATGTATGCAATAATATAACCAGATTATGTATGAAACAATGATGTGTGGAGTGAAATGGGTCATTCCGTGTCGACTCAACCAGAGGTCCCAGCTCCAAATTCTGATTTTGATTAAAAAAAAAAATTATAATATTCTGGTGAAATAAATACATAAATTATTATGTAAGTTACAATATTAAATGCCATGGATGAATATTTATTGAGTAATGCACTATTTGGAAAGAGGGAGGTCAAAATGGCAATTTTCACCTATGATTTTAGTACAATAAGCATCAGCTTCATACAGAGTGACCCACATTTGGTTTTCGACCATTGAAAATGGGTAAATTTGCACATGCAGCGATATTGAGATCCCCCTATCTCTGGGACCGAACCAAATAGGACCTTATAAATGAAGATACTAAAAGACAAGTTTGTTCTAAACCAGATTCTAAAAGGATATTAAGACATATTTAATACTTTCTGAGTTACAGGCACGCCAACTTTGGAAAAAGAACACTTGGAAAGTGCTTTTCCCCATTTTTGAACTGTCATCTTTGTCATATAATGCAACAAGGATTGCTAAAGTCAACTGATTTTAGTAACAGATATGCCAATCTCTGTGTTGAAATGAAAAAAATCATGCTGCCACATTTCTAAGGGTCCTTTTTTGATCTGTGGTTTTGCTCTAAAATCATAGGTGAAAATTGCCATTTTGACCTCCCTCTTTCTGTACTTCAGACATTCCTCTTTAAAAGACAAAAAGTATCAGATTGATTATATGATTATTTCAATGAAAATGTGTACAGTTTAACAAGTTACTCGTGGAGCCACATTGAGAGCCCCATATCTCTGGGACTGAACCATATAGGGCCATATAAGATCCCAAAAGAAAAGTTGGTTCTGAAAATTGCCATTTTGACCCCCTCTTAAAAACAGCGGATTACTCAGTAAATATTCATCCATGGCATTTCATATTTCATATTTCAACTTTCATCTTAATTTATGCATTTCTTTCACCAGAACAACATTTTGAGACACAGAATAACCCAAATGCAGTTTCAAGGTTAAAGATGAAAGATGCTAAGGCACACGTCACTATTACTTTGACAATGTAATCCTATGTAATGAATGATGATCCATCAAATATGATTGAATTTGTTACACTGTCTATTTCGACACATTACTCACCAAATGTGATACTTCTAAAGATTGTTGACAGAAGAAATATTTCCTCACAAACTTATTTTGTGGTGCCAAAAATGTGATTTACAACAAAAAGTGAGAAATGATAGCATCTACCAGTTACTCCGTTGCTCAGCGTCAACAAATTACATTTATAAATCTTTTGGCAATCCGTGGAAATGTCACAATGAATCACTTTACTGTCGAAGAGTTTTATCTCGTCGGTTCACAGGGTTTGTCCTGCAGAAACATGCTCTGGTTATATTTATAACAAGGTCAATAAATGCTTTGCAGATGTTTATCGTTAGTTCATGATCCCTAATGTATTAAATAATGTTAGATATAAAAAAAAATCATATAGAACCTCTTGTAAACCATTAGCAAGGATTTCATGTCAACTACCAATGTGTTTCATTAGGACAGAAAATAAGCTAAATTGATTCATCTAATGTGCACGTACCAGTGGTATTGATACATGTGCTAAAGTTTCTGCAGAGCACGCCGGTCTTTAATCGATACGTCTAATGCTCTATGAGTTTGAGTTTAATAATACCTCCCAATCTGCCATTGATTGAGAAATAATTGTGTGTGTATTCAAGTACTAACTGGGACACAAACGTCTTTCCTCTACGGAGATTGTGTGCCGGAGAGCTTCCGGATGATTCGCTTGATTGATCTAGCATATCTCCCGTAACAGAGAGAAAAAACAGCCTTGAGAACTTTGTTTCCAAGGCAACTCTGCGGAAGAATGTAGGTCTTTGAATTCCATTAAGCCGCTGTAGAAATCGAGGGCTCAATCTTGATGGAGATCTGAAGACAGGTATTGAATATTTACAAGACCTTTAACCAGGCTTTTAAAGAGCGCCACAAACGCGATGACGCATGCTGATTCAAGAGCTGTGTGTCTTCTGTAAAATATCAGCCATTGTCTTTATTATGCAGCGCTGAGACTCAAAAGTTGGTCTGTTAATCTACGTTATTACCCAATTTCATATTATTTCTCGGGGCGTCTTTCCTCCGTGTGTGCTCACTTGATACGTTTTAGAACTTTGGGCAAAGCTGCTTAGTGAAATGTACATTAAACCTGCTTTTAAGAGTGGGCGCTAAAACCAAATATATGGAACTTCTGTGCCGACACCAATAACTGATAATACACAGTTCAATGTGGCCATTTCCAATAACTGCTGATTTGACCATGTTTTGCCTTTTAACCCTTTAAGCTCTAAAAGTGTTTTTAAAGATTCCCTGTTTTAGAGGCATACACAAAATTAATTACACTTACACACACACACACACACACACACACACACACACACACACACACACACACACACACACACACACACACACACACACATATATATACACACACACACACATAAATATATATATATACACACACACACACACACACACACACACACACACACACACACATATATACACACACACACACACACACACACACACACACACACACACACACACACACACACACACACACATATATATACACACACACACACACACACACACACACACATATATACACACACACACACACACACATATATACACACACACACACACACACACACACTTATATATATACACACACACACACACACACACACACACACACACACACACACACACACACACATATATATACACACACACACACATAAATATATATATATATATACACACACACACACACACATATATATATACACACACACACACACACACACACACACACACACACACACACACACACACACACATATATACACACACACACACACACACACACACACACACATATATACACACACACACACACACACATATATACACACACACACACACACACACACACTTATATATATACACACACACACACACACACACACACACACACACACACACACACACACATATATACACACACACACACACACACACACACACATATATACACACACACACACATAAATATATATATATATATACACACACACACACACACATATATATATACACACACACACACACACACACACACACACTTATATATATATACACACACACACACACACACACATATATATATATATACACACACACACACAAAATATCAGGTGCATCAGACTGCACGTAACCTTCCCCAACGCCCCAAGAGACGTCATATAGTTCCCCACATCCATGAGGGAGGGAAGCGACGTAACTAGCCTGGGAGCAGGACACGCCAGCCGCGGCCTTTTCTCTCCTTAGAGTGTCAGATGCGGCTGGGGCCATCTAAAGCTATAACACACAAGGCGTTCTTTTCTAATCCTATTCTTTCAGGGGGAAAAGACACAGCGGAGACCACATCCTGCCCAACAGGGGATGTTAACATATGGCGAATACGTCACATGGGCTTACTAGCCACACATGGAAGTGGCGCGGTGGTTGGTCCTGCCTCGACAGGGAGGAGCTCTACAACCACAGCGACCGGGGGGCCCAAGGGAGACGCGGGACCACCGACAGGGGGACCGCGGGAAATACATCACAGGGGATATTGGATTAATCAGATCCTGTGGAGCACCCATTCCAGCGCAGGCAAGTTGGGCTTCTCGGGTGAGTGTGTGTGTTTTTGTCCGTGTGGTCAAATTCATCAATCACGGACTCTTATGAAGGGAAATTTAACGAGATGAATCACTCTCCGAAGCGTAATGAGCATTTCAATAAGCTCCTCTCCTCAGCCAGAGAACACTGTTGTGAAACTTGACACGAGGATGCTTTCACCAATCAAAACGTCAGAAATCACCTATCGGAGAACCCCCCCACGCCACCCCCCCTTTACCACGGTGTGTGTCAGAGAGAGTGAACAAACACCTCCATCCTTCACAGCTCTGTTATGAGCAGAACAATCGCTTTCATACACCGTTTTCTTTCCTTATGTGTCGGCGCGCCGCCCAGTTTAGCAGCACAGTTACGCCTTTTCATTGGGATTTGAAGCTCTCTGACTTACAAAAGTGCATTTAACATGGCATTGAAAACATGGCAGGTCTATTACATCTTTACACTGTTCATGCAGACATCTTTCTTAAAGGAGACACATTTAGTGGGTGTTTGCTAAAACACGCATCGCAATTGCTATTGCTCATACTTATGGTGAGGTGGGAAAATCCAGACTCTACCAAACACATAGCAACCCCCTTGCATCACGGTCCAGAGTTTGGCATGGGCACTCGTTCTTGAAATCCACTTATAATGTACTTTATACTAAAAACGCTCAGTGCCATCACTTGAAACTGTAGTGTAGTGCATCTCGTGCTTATATCAGATGTTTGACACGTACAATATATAATCATACACTTGCAGAAAACAGGAAGATCTTTGCAGATACTGACAATGAGCTCGGCAGGGTTCAGTTATGTACGATTACACAAGCATGGAAAAAGTTGACAGCAACAGCCTCGTAGCGGGCAAACCTGTCAATTAAACTCAGTATGATCTCACGAAAAATATGAGACTGTGGCAACATGTTTGCAATATGATATTACGTGGTTCCTTACACATATTGAGGCAGTTCTGAGGTCAAATGTTGACTGTGTGGCGCTAAAGGATGAGATGAATGCTTTTAAATCAACAAAACCGACATCAGTACCCCAGGGCTGGACTGGGAAGAGAAATCGGCCCAGGATTTGACAAAGCAACTGGCCCAAAATCGTTGAGCTGGGGGGGTGTTCGCTGTCCTTTTCTGCATATCGCGCCGGCTCATTTTAGCTTATCGCGGACCATTCAGCACGTTTCGCGGCCGACCAACCGGACCCCTCGGTTCTCCCGATGGCCAGTCCTCCCCTGGTCGGCCACAAAGAGCGTCGGCCCATCGGGAAAATGTCCGGCATGCCAGATTACCAGTCCATCCCTGGCCTAAACCTTAAACCTAAACCTAATCGATAGTGTCAGAAAAAGCAAACGTGAGATGAAAAACCCAACCGCGTCATTTTGTGGTGTTTCTATGACACTCTGGGCTCACGAGTCAACTCACATGCTCTTCAGGACTCGTACCGCTCCTTCACATCCTTTACATCACAAGTGCAATCAGTCGAGCTACCGTGCAATTTGATCGCACTCGTACAAGCTTGTAAATGTAGTTATGTAATACAAACATTAAAATGAGTCATGCAAATTATGTCATAAAATAGCATTGTGTGAAAAAGTACCTGTTTATGATCTCATAATCTGCCGTTTTACTCATGACTTGCGTGAACATGAATAAAAGTCGTTGTTGTTTTAGCACCAAAGTTACCGAACTGTTTTCCATAGGCTACAATTTAAGAGGATGGGGACCAACAATTTAGAGCTAAAAAAACTACCAATAGCACATGAGCAAATGACCATTATACTAGTAGTCCATGCAACATAAGTGCTATATTCCAAGTCTTCTGAAGTCACATGATAGCTGTTGCTCTCAGATCTTGCGTTCAGTTTAAATAAGACAATGGTTCTGGTCCAATGGAACAACATAAACAACAGTAGCCGCAATTTGGAGGTTGCATTTTAGCTCTAAAAATACATGTTTACTCCACTGACAATTAGGTTTAGGGTAGGGATGTCCCGATAGCATTTTTTTGAAGAACGAGTGTGTGGCAGGGCGGAGGGTGGGACGGGGTCGTGATCCTACACACCCGGTCCCGAATTAGGCTAATCACGCCTCCGAGAGGGATAAAGGTCGACTGCAGAGGATCGTGCGGGAGAGAGAGGTCGTTTACGGACATGTCCGTCATATGTGTGTGTTTGTCTTTTGTTTAAGTTTTATTATTGAAACTATTACATACAAAAAAAAAAAACGTACTCGCCAGTTCTCCGATACGCCGCGGCTTGTTCCTCGGCCACTCCTTCACCCTCTAACGGACGACAGCCGCTCCTCTCTGGGCGGATCAGAGGCAGTCATCCAGCCCCTGGCGGCGGAACAGATGGGGTCTCCCCTGCACCTGGCAGCGGTTCTCCCGCTGCAGGCGGTCGGCAGCGAGCCCCTCCCCGCTCGCGGTCGGTGTTCTCAGACCCCGGCGTGTTTCAGCGGCTGGTAGGCGACTCCTCTGCCCCTGGCAGCAGCCCTGACCTCTCCAGGCAGTTGGTTAGGAGCCCCTTCTCCCCTCGCGGTCGGCGGCCGTCGTCCTCTTCAAGGCGGCTGGGCTCCTCGTCCCCCGGCAGATGGCCGCAGCTGCTCCGTTGGGGTGGACGGTAGTGGCGAGAACTCTACTACGGCGTATCCCTCCTCCTTCCCAGATTTCGGCACCAGTGTAAAGGGATCAATGGAAAGGAGGAGGCGAGAACCGGCTTGATAATATAAATAATAGTTTTAATAATAAACTGAAATAAAAGACAAACACACACATGACATGACCGTAAACGATCTCTCTCTCCCGGACGATCCTCTGCAGTTGACCTTTATCCCTCTCGGAGGCGTGATTAGCCTAATACAGGACCGGGTGTGTAGGATCATGACCCGGCCCCGCCCTCCGCCCTGCCACAGAGTGCTAGTACTGATACATCCTTTTCGGGATGCTTTTATTTTGGCAGAAGCTTTTATTTTTTAAGCCCTTTACGTTTCTGTGTGTTTTTGACAAAAGCTTCTGGAAAAGCAGGTCGCTACGTGACAAATTAAACATCAAAAGGCTGATATTTAATTAAACAAATATGTAGTCTGTATGTGCTGCACACTACATAGTGAATTAGCGCTCTGCTCGCTATCATCTACTACAAACAGGGCATGTGAAGCTCATGATGATGTTTTCCAGTTCAGATTTACATTCAAACAGTCTTAAAACAAGATCAATGTACTATGAAGCACATAGCAAGTGCAATCTATATATTTCTCTCATTAAAGTGCAGTCTTTGCCGTTTAATAATCACACTTGGACATGAAGTGATTTAGTGATTGATGGGTGATGTCTTCAGCACAGGAAGAGAGCGCAGACAACAGCTAATGACACATCATCAGCACATGAGCAATGATCGATACTGGCTTTTGTCTTAAATTAAATACAGAGAACATCAATTCAGTCGAGTTCTCTGACACTCATGTAACATCCGTGTGTCTGATACCACGTGATAGCAATGTCAGCCAATGGTCAGATGTATTGCTCAGAGGTCACTCTTTCATAAATCAGGATACTTAATTTTGACTCAGATGTTTCTTCTAAAATTCTCAAAAATTTCAAAAGGCCAAATCGATGTACGTCCACAGGAATATCCTTCCAATATATAACAATCAGCAACAGGATGCACCAGTGAAAAACTTTCAGAGAATTCCGTGAGAGCTTCCAGGAAGGGAAGAGCTCCTTCATGTTTATTAATCATGTGGTCTTGTGAACTCTTTCTCTAGGCAAAGCCTAGGAAAACACCTGACACAATATCTAACCTTGCTACAAACAAACATCGCAAACAAACATCTGAACAAAATAACATAAGGTTATGTCTTCAAACATGTTCTCTTTATGTTCTGTTAGGTAATGAATGACAGACAGACAGACACACAAACAGACAGACAGACATACAAAAAGACTGACAATGAATAACAGACAGAAAGAAAAATAATGAATAACAGACAGACACACACACAGACAGACAAACAGATAATGAATGACAAACAGACAGATATACAGACAGACAGATAATGAATAACAGACAGACAGAGAGACACACACACAGACAGACAAACAGACAGACAGATAATGAATTACAGACAGACAGACACACAAGCAGACAGACAGATATACAAAAAGACTGATAATGAATGACAAACAGACAGACAGATATACAGACAGACAGATAATGAATAACAGACAGACAGACACACACACAGACAGACAGACATACAAAATGATAGATAATGAATGACAAACAGACAGATATACAGACAGACAGACAAACAGACAGACAGATATACAGACAGACAGATAATGAATAACAGACAGACAGAGAGACACACACACACAGACAGACAAACAGACAGACAGATAATGAATGACAGACAGACAGACACACAAGCAGACAGACAGATATACAGACAGACAGATAATGAATAACAGACAGACAGAGAGACACACACACACAGACAGACAAACAGACAGACAGATAATGAATGACAGACAGACAGACACACAAGCAGACAGACAGATATACAAAAAGACTGATAATGAATGACAAACAGACAGACAGATATACAGACAGACAGATAATGAATAACAGACAGACAGACACACACACAGACAGACAGACATACAAAATGATAGATAATGAATGACAAACAGACAGATATACAGACAGACAGACAAACAGACAGACAGATATACAGACAGACAGATAATGAATAACAGACAGACAGAGAGACACACACACACAGACAGACAAACAGACAGACAGATAATGAATGACAGACAGACAGACACACAAGCAGACAGACAGATATACAAAAAGACTGATAATGAATGACAAACAGACAGACAGATATACAGACAGACAGATAATGAATAACAGACAGACAGACACACACACACAGACAGACAAACAGACAGACAGATAATGAATGAAAGACAGACAGACACACAAACAGACAGACAATGAATGACAGACAGGCAGACAGACAAATAATGAATGACAAAGAGACAGACAGATAATGAATAACAGACAGACAGATAATGAATGACAAAGAGACAGACAGACATACATACAGACAGACAGACAGACCAATAATGAATGACAAACAGACAGACAGACAGACCAATAATGAATGACAAACAGACCGACAGACAGACAGACAGACCAATAATGAATGACAAACAGACAGACAGACAGACAGACAGACAGACCAATAATGAATGACAAACAGACAGACAGACAGACCAATAATGAATGACAAACAGATAGACAGACAGACAGACAGACAGACAGGCAGGCAGACAGACAGACAGACCAATAATGAATGACAAACAGACAGACAGACAGACCAATAATGAATGACAAACAGATAGACAGACAGACAGGCAGACAGACAGACAGACAAATAATGAATGACAAACAGATAGACAGACAGACAGACAGACAGACAGACAGACAGACAGACAGACAAATAATGAATGACAAACAGATAGACAGACAGACAGACAGACAGACAGACAGACAAATAATGAATGACAAACAGACAGACAGACAGACAAATAATGAATGACAAACAGATAGACAGACAGACAGACAGACAGACAGACAGACAAATAATGAATGACAAACAGACAGACAGACAGACCAATAATGAATGACAAACAGACAGACAGACAGACAGACAGACAGACAGACAGACAGACAAATAATGAATGACAAACAGATAGACAGACAGACAGACAGACAGACAGACAGACAAATAATGAATGACAAACAGATAGACAGACAGACAGACAGACAGACAGACAAATAATGAATGACAAACAGACAGACAGACAGACAGACAGACCAATAATGAATGACAAACAGACAGACAGACAGACAGACAGACAGACCAATAATGAATGACAAACAGACAGACAGACAGACAGACAGACAGACAGACCAATAATGAATGACAAACAGATAGACAGACAGACAGACAGGCAGACAGACAGACAGGCAGACAGACAGAGGGAAACTAGGAAAAATACAAGAAAAAAAAATTACTCAAATAAAAAAGACATAAAAATGTGATTGAGTGTCAAACATTGCAGAAAACCACTCCGACACAAAACCTACAAAATCCAGTTTTCATTGTGAAAGCAAGCGTGCAGCCATCTGCTAGTAATGAATTCATAAACATATTTGCTTTAAAAACAGCCACAAAGAGAGCGAGAGCAAATAAACCACGAGAACGAGAGTAAAACAAAGTGCTCAAAAACAAAAACTCTTACAAATGTCACTTCAATGATTTGTGTCCTCATTAAAACACAGTAATTAGTTTAACCAAATGATGAATGATATCTGAGGTGAGAAACTCATTTACATCATTTCAAACTCTTGATATTCTGTTGGACTGGAGCAAAACCACAAATGAACATAAACAGTTAAAACCAAACAGGAAACGGACGAATTCACCAGCTGAATATTAATATATATATATATATAAAACAAAGACAACATATGAGCACAAATAGAGTTCTTCAAAAACATTTTGTAATAATTCATGCAAATATATTCAAGTAAATGTGTAAATATGTTTTTTTTTTCAATCGTGGTCTTGATTACTGAAACATAATTCTGTGAATTTCACTAAAACATGTCCAGGCCACATTTCACCCATAAAAATTATATTTTCTGTATTACTTTAAACATTACTGTACAGAACAACATGAGGGTGAGTAAATGATGACAGAACTTTTATTTTTGGGTGAGCTATTCCTTTAGGGGCCGATAATAATCTTTGTAAAAGAGTTCGGAGAGGAGAAATAGTGTCTGAAGGGCATGTGTGATGTCACAATACTTCAGTTGTAGTGTGTGTGTGTGTGTGTGTGTGTGTGTGTGATGTCACAATACTTCAGTTGTAGTGTGTGTGTGTGTGTGTGTGTGTGTGATGTCACAATACTTCAGTTGTAGTGTGTGTGTGTGTGTGTGTGTGTGTGTGTGTGTGTGTGTGTGTGTGTGTGTGTGTGTGATGTCACAATCCTTCAGCTGTAGTGTGTGTGTGTGATGTCATAATGATTTGGTAGAGATAAATGCTTGCCAGAAGTGCTTGTGATGTCATTCTCATTTTGCAGTAGAATGTATGATGTCAGAATTCATCTAATTCCGTCTGGACGTTTGGATGCAGTTTATGACATCTGATATTACACTGTCAGTATTCCTTTGTAATGCAAGTACAGTGGCCTAAAATGCACTTTCCCTGAAATTATCTTCCTTTTTTTTTTTTTTTCTGGCAAGCTGTAATTTCACCACAAGAAGAGAGCAGGTATTTTACTCTGTTGTGATCTGTCTTTCGCTGGCGTCCCGCCGTGTTTTGATGAGGAATCTGTCTGGCTCCCGGCCCCGAACAACAGATTGTACTGACTCAGGACGCCCGCGGCATGTTAGCCCGATGCTAATGATAGCAACAGAGGGCAGAGGAGTTAGCTGAACGTCACAGCTACACAAATGAGGCTTCTGAAATGCACAAATGAAAATAACACATCCATTTTAAAGCGCCTGCAGTGATACTGTTTAAGACATTTTTTATCATTAAGGAAAATATAAAACCGTCCTGCAGTGTTAGCTGGTGTTGCGTTATGCTTCAAATGCAATCACAGATGGATTCCAGAATCTCTTTAGAACATATTGTACTTCAAGATGGTCTAAAATAGCACCGAATATACTGTATAACCTCTATGCGACCTCAAAATAATTTGACAAATTCCACACAATAAATGCCGCAGTGCTTGTAGTACAGATCTTAAAAAAAAAAAAAAAAAAAAGATTCAAGCAACACAAGCATGCTGAAAAAACATCTTAAACC
This sequence comes from Xyrauchen texanus, assembly GCF_025860055.1. Lineage (NCBI taxonomy): Eukaryota > Metazoa > Chordata > Actinopteri > Cypriniformes > Catostomidae > Xyrauchen > Xyrauchen texanus. The sequence goes on along the minus strand of NC_068311.1, from coordinate 2,135,350 downwards.
TATCTCAGTCATCTGGTTCCAGCTTAAACCACTAAACTAGACCAGCCTGACCAGCTGGGTGGTCTTTAAGACCAGAAAACCACCTGAAACTGGTTTAAGAAGATTTCTGCATTCAGTAGAAAATGTCAAAAACTTGCAAAACATCCTTGAACACTAATGAGCCAAAACATTATGACCACCTGCTTAATATGCACCGAAACAGCGCCTTCCCGCAGAGGCATTGACTCTACAGACCCCTGAAGGTGTCTTGTGGTATCTGGCACCGAGACATTAGCAGCAGATCCTTCAAGTCCTGTAAGTGGCGAGGTGGAGCCCGTTGGATCGGACTTGTTGGTCCAGCACATCCCACAGATCCTCAATCGGATTGAGATCTGGGGAATTTGGATGCCAGGGCAACACCTTGAACTCTTCATTACTAGAGCGGATTTTCTGTCACGGTGGACTCAGGCAGCAATTTGAATTCAATCTCTCCCCAGTCCTCAACTATCGACTCATCTACAACATCCAGGCAGCATCCTGGTGGCACGTGTCAAATTGACGTCCACATGAATGGATAGATACAAGGTGAGGTCGGGCAAAGTGACTAGCTCAATGTTGCACCTTCTAAAGATCAGTTAACTAGTTTAAACTAACGGTTTGAACCACACTTGACCATCTCCCCGCAGCTTAGCCAAGGTGGCACACCAGCCTGAACCTGCTTGACCAAGATCTATCAGGTCGACTTTGGCAAAACAATGTTGATCAGTCACCTAAACCAGCTTTGGCCAGCTTCCTGCCATTAATATGACATCACAGATTACACTGCCAAATGAATACGATGTCACATGGTTTTCCGGCAAATAATTATGACATCACAGATTCTACCGTCAAATGAGTATGACATCACTGATTTTACTGCACAATTAAAATGACATCACACATTCTAGTGCCAGATGATGACGCCATACGGCCTGTATAGTGTCATATATGCTGCGGTGATGTTGGACTGTACATACAGATCTATGGCTTGACAAGTTCAGATGGTATTCACAGACTGTTTTCACTCGACAGAGGGCATCGACCGTCTCCTTGAAGCCTCTCCATCAATATGTTGTAAAACTAACAAGATACTTTCTAAGAACGGACTGTTTCCTGGCACAGGCTTGCCAATATCTCCGTCTTTTCACTGGGAATTTAATTTGTTCCGTCTGGCAGTGACAGCTCGCCGTCCCTCTGTGTCATTTAAACGCGGGCTTTCAGCTCTCTGCTGATGGGACGTGCTGTCCACACACACCCACACACACTTCCACCACACATGCTTGTCCTGGGTGCATTTCCAGCAAGATGAGAGAGAGAATATGGCAAACCAATAGGAATGGACGGCAGTGTGTTTGTGGTAGTAAAGGGATAAAAACGCTTCTAAATGGTATTTGCTAAGGCAAGCATCACTCTCACTAAAACTTACTAAGGATTAAACTTTGGTACGCAACTCGTCTTGCACCATTTGTGCTATGGACATGGCTACCCAGAACACCCTAGAAACTGGAGGTCGACTGATTGAGGATTTTGCCAAAACCGATAACTACGGTGGTGGAAAAGGCTGATAACAGATTAATCGGCCGAAACCACCATTCAGAACATCCTAACAACCATTGAGAACACCCTAACAACCATTCAGAACACCCTAACAACCATTCAGAACACCCTGACAACCATTCAGAACATCCTAACAACCATTCAGAACACCCTGACAACCATTCAGAACATCCTAACAACCATCCAGAACACCCTAACAACCATTCAGAACATCCTAACAACCATTCAGAACACCCTAACAACCATTCAGAACATCCTAACAACCATTCAGAACACCCTAACAACCATTCAGAACATCCTAACAACATCCAGAACACCCTAACAACCATTCAGAACATCCTAACAACCATTCAGAACACCCTAACAACATCCAGAACACCCTAACAACCATTCAGAACACCCTAACAACCATTCAGAACACCCTGTCAATTATTCAGAACATCCTAACAACCATTCAGAACACTCTAACAACCATTCAGAACACCCTAACAACCATTCAGAACACCCTGTCAACCATTCAGAACATCCTAACAACCATTCAGAACACCCTGACAACCATTCAGAACATCCTAACAACCATCCAGAACACCCTAACAACCATTCAGAACATCTTAACAACCATTCAGAACACCCTAACAACCATTCAGAACATCCTAACAACATCCAGAACACCCTAACAACCATTCAGAACATCCTAACAACCATCAAGAACACCCAAACAACCATCAAGAACACCCTAACAACCATCCAGAACACCCAAACAACCATTCAGAACATCCTCACAACCATCCAGAACACCCTAACAACCATTCAGAACATCCTAACAACCATCCAGAACACCCTAACAACCATCCAGAATACCCTGACAACCATTCATAACATCCTAACAACCATCCAGAACACCCTAACAACCATCCAGAACATTCTAACAACTATTCAGAACATCCTAACAACCATTCAGATCACTCTAGCAACCACACAGCAACACTGACCACCCACAACCAGGGTTACCAAGGCCAGCAAAAATGTCTGCTTAAAACCCACCCAAAAGTCACTAATTAAGTAATTAAATTATCTGTGATGCCAAATCCCCATTTTCAGGAGTCATTATGCCACACTAGTCATTTCTAGTGGATGATTCTTGAAATAAACACAACATATGAGGAATATAACATGTACATGAACAAATTATACAAATCTTTGTGTCTTATTATAAAGCTAGAGCATATTGCATGGAATACTACTGTATATCTTATAATGACCTGAACTCAACTTCAATTTGTAGTGTGTTGACGGACTGAATCAGCAACAACATCAAGCATTATTGTCAACCTTTCAATATTCTTGTTAACGCATTATTTTATTGGACTGCCAAATTATGTCAGAAAAGGCATTCTGACACAAAAGTGTAATGATGTTCATATTTATAATTATCAACAAGTTAAAAACTAGATGCCACTACAGCAGAATTAAACATGTCACAAAGTATGTGACTACAATGCATGAAATACGAATGATTTTAATTGTATATGCATCTCTTTTATTATTAAAACACTCATCTTCATAGGAAGCAACTGAGTGGAGCTCACTATCCTGCATTTCTCTTTAAAATAAAATATGACTCATGCAAGTCATTGAGAGTGAAGGAACCCAAGGACCTTGAAATATAATCAGCGGTACACAGAATTCTGGTATTTAGTGAGTTAGACCAACTTCAGCCAAGACCCAGAATGCCCTCACACCAGTCCTTCCTGATTTTGACCGAGAATGGACACTACGGACGACCCCAGGGCAACAGGGAAGAGGACCTGCGGCTGCACACCAACTGGGTGACTCACAATGTCTAACCATAAAAGCCCAAAACAAACTCTATACCAGTATGTGAACACAAACGCTTCTAGCTATGCATGCTCAATTTCACCTTGAGTACTGAGGGTTGTTACCGCCACATTAACAACAATACAATGAGATTGTCCCATCCCAAATTTACACCATTTGTTGAATCAATGAACTCATTTATATGTACACCAGAAAAGGTTTATTGGTCATTAAGCAGCTCTCCCCACATCAACGTAATTAAATAATGAATATGGCATCAGAGGACAATTTCACTATTTTTTGTTCTCTGTTACTTTGCTTAATTTCCAGATGTCCCACAGTTGCTGCTGTGTTTGTTTCTTTAATTTATTGACACAACCAGCTGCATGATTGTGATAAACCGAAGAAAAAACCTACTGTAACAAGTATTCAGGACACCAAATTATTCACCTAGCAACCATCCAGAGCACCCTAGCAAGCATTTAGCAACCACCCAGAAGACCCTAGCAATCATCTAACAACCACCCAGAACACCCTAGCATCCATCCAGAACACCCTAGCAACCATCCAGTACACCCTAGTAAGCATCTAGCAACCACCCAGAACACCCTAGTGACCATCCAGAACACCCTAGCAAGCATTTAGCAACCACACAGAACACCCTAGCAATCATCTAACAACCACCCAGAACACCCTAGCGACCATCCAGAACACCCTAGTAAGCATCTAGCAACCACCCAGAACACCCTAGCGACCATCCAGAACACCATAGCAAGCATCTAGCAACCACCCAGAACACCCTAGCAAGCATCTATCAACCATCCAGAACACCCTAGCGACCATACAGACCACCCTAGCAAGCATCTAGCATCCAGCCAGAACACCCTAGCAACCATCCAGAACACCCTAGCAAGCATCTAGCAACCACCCAGAACACACTAGCAACCATCCAGAACACCCTAGCAACCATCCAGAACACCCTAGCAAAAATCTAGCAACCATCAAGAACACACTAGCAACCATCAAGAACACCCTAGCAAGCATCTAGCAACCATCAAGAACACACTAGCAACCATCCAGAACACCCTAGCAAGCATCTAGCAACCATCAAGAACACACTAGCAACCATCCAGAACACCCTAGCAAGCATCTAGCAACCATCAAGAACATACTAGCAACCATCCAGAACACCCTAGCAAGCATCTAGCAACCATCAAGAACACACTAGCAACCATCCAGAATACCCTAGCAACCATCAAGAACACACTAGCAACCATCAAGAACACCCTAGCAAGCATCTAGCAACCATCAAGAACACACTAGCAACCATCCAGAACACCCTAGCAAGCATCTAGCAACCATCAAGAACACACTAGCAACCATCAAGAACACCCTAGCAAGCATCTAGCAACCATCAAGAACACACTAGCAACCATCCAGAACACCCTAGCAAGCATCTAGCAACCATCAAGAACACCCTAGCAACCATCCAGAACACCCTAGCAAGCATCTAGCAACCATCAAGAACACACTAGCAACCATCCAGAACACCCTAGCAACCATCCAGAACACCCTAGCAACCATCCAGAACACCCTAGCAAGCATCTAGCAACCATCAAGAACACACTAGCAACCATCAAGAACACCCTAGCAACCATCCAGAACACCCTAGCAAGTATCTAGCAACCATCAAGAACACACTAGCAACCATCCAGAACACACTAGCAACCATCCAGAACACCCTAGCAACCATCCAGAACACCCTAGCAAGCATCTAGCAACCATCAAGAACACACTAGCAACCATCCAGAACACCCTAGCAAGCATCTAGCAACCATCAAGAACACACTAGCAACCATCCAGAACACCCTAGCAACCATCCAGAACACACTAGCAACCATCAAGAACACACTAGCAACCATCCAGAACACCCTAGCAAGCATCTAGCAACCATCAAGAACACACTAGCAACCATCCAGAACACCCTAGCAACCATCAAGAACACACTAGCAACCATCAAGAACATTGCACTGCGATAGTGTTTCCCTTTTATGTCATACTCGGGGATCTGTTCATTTTCACAGTTTTTTTTGTTTTAGTCATAATTTTTTGTCATTTAACCCTCACCGATGTGCTCGTCCATGGACATTCAGTCTAATTTTCAGTTCATGCCCCACCCTCAACATTTCATTGAATATCTCGGCCAGCGAGTGGACTAGACGCGCAATCTATGTATCATTAGAAAGCTGAGATCCCCCAGCATAACAACCTATCATCAAAAGTCGAAAACATATTTTTATGATTTGTTTTGCATGCTTTTCCTGCAGGATGGCATATTTTGCTCTGGACATCTAAGTTATAACATTGAATTATTCAGCCAAGCAAGCTCACAGACAGGTAAAACATAGCTCCTTTTTTAAAGGTAGAAGCAGATATAAAGTTTTTGCTACTTGGGGCTTTCAATGGCAGTTATCAGTGTATGAATGAGACGTTTACATTTGAACCCGTCTAGGGGGCGTTCATTTTCAACGCAAATGTTTTGAGGCATTATTTTGTT
>NC_068311.1:2049400-2119400 GCF_025860055.1 Xyrauchen texanus | reverse complement strand
TATTTTCTTTGGAATTTTTTTTAAAAGCTTTTTGATGAAAACATCCAAAATTATGTCAAAATAATTTTGGATATTTTGGACATAATTTTGGACATTTTGGACATAATTTTGGATATTTTCTACAAAAATTGTTTATTTTCTTTGGATTTTTTTAAAAATGCTTTTTGAATAAAATATCAAAAATTATGTCAAAATTATTTTGATATTTTGGACATAATTTTAGATATTTTATTCAAAAAGTGTTTATTTTCTTTGGATTTTTTTTAAACGCTTTTTGAATAAAATATCCCAAATTATTTTGGATATTTTTGACATAATTTTGGATATTTTCTACAAAAAGTGTTTATTTTCTTTCTGTTTGTTGAGTTATTTTGGAAAGAGTTTCTTGAGGAAAGTTCATAATAATAATAATATTAGTCAACATCATATCAGACTCAAATTGGGCATAATGTGAAATTTGGCATTATCCTCGTGCAACAGTATGTGTGGATGTTGTATTTTGGCTTAGTTATACGCGAATGCATAATTTAAATGATTAAAAAAACAAACAAAACAAAACAATGACTGAATACAGTTCACAAGAATCTAGACTGTCATTTAAGGGTTAAACTTCTGCCACACAAAGTCACGTGACACAACAGCGTGCCAGCGCCAACAAAAGTGCCTCTGGTAAGAAATCTCTTGAAGTTTTTAGGTGTTATTAGGTGTTGCTAGTTCAATTTATTTACATTTTAGATATATATATATATATATAAAAAAAAATCATTGCCAATGAGAGCTATTTACAACTTTTAAAAAGTTAATTTGGGACCCCAGGTACCAGTAAACTCGACAAGGTCCAGCACACACACAAATCCCAGAATCCCATTCAATGATGCACAAAGCCTCTATCAACATTTCTTTTTCATTCACGAGGCGTGCACCTCTTCCCTCTATTAATAAAGCTCATTATAAATGTGCATATATGATCATTTCCATCACCTTGATGAGGAAGTTGGCAGTGATATTCTACTGAATAAACCCGTGAGCTTTAGTGATGAATTATACAATAAGAAGTTATGCCTTGAAGCACGTAATGAATACTTCATGATTGCTGCAGGAAGCTACAAACGTCTGCCTGCTTAACGTAGATGAGGTAGATGTACTTTATAGTGCTTCTACTTTGAAGGCATTAGCCGTGATCGCTCATATCACAGGATAAGGACGCTCTGCCCATCTATAAACCTGCTAATGCCAAAGTAAAAGTAACTCTCGATATTTTATACATGAAGACTTCCTATTGAAGTTTTATATCTGTTACATTAACGTCTTTAAACTGGTTTTGGTAGAGACACAAGAGTACCAAAATGTCTTAAATGTCTTTAAAATCAAACACTGAAATGTATATATGTTACCATGAACCTCAAAGAACATTGCACAATTATATGGTTAGTTGTGCTTTATGTAGGACGGGACTTTTGGATATGCATCAGAATTAAGTGGGTGTTTTATACCAGAATGAAGTGCGAGCTCAATTGCGAAGGACTACTCCCCTCTTAAAACACCGCCGGCACACTTTTGAGGAGGCGTTTTGAACAGGACGTGGAGGCTGAAGGTCAACTTCACCCATGTGTATCCCACTGCTAACACTTCTTCTTAAAATCGAGCATTTCATTTGTTATTATTGTCATAACCTGTATTACATTAGTGTTAACTGGCATTCGATTACTGCATTAACTATTGGCCGGAATCTAGAAAGGCTTCTGGCCCTCACGAATGTCCAGTAACCAGTTACACCCTGTAGTTTATATTTACTACCGATTTAAAGCCACCAGAAAGCAGACTGTGTGGTTGAGCGATTAGTCCTGCCGTTAAAGCCGTGTAATGCATTAGAGATGATGAGGGAGGTCAAATATGATGTCATAGCTCTCAAGCTGTAGAGTCTGACTCAATGTCTCTCCGAAACAGACCACACAAACCACATGTCAGACTTACAGGAAAACATCAGAACATCATTGAACTGCTGGAATGTCATTAGAGTGTATGAGCTAATGGCTTTCGTACATGCTCTTCGGTTCCTAAAGGGATTCTGTCACTACGTTTACTCACGCTCATGTTATTCGAAAATGTATGATATTTTTGTTTTGCAAAATATACAAGCTGCTTTTTCATGCAACAGAAGTTTCAAAAATGACAAAAAATCACCATAATGGCTTGCACACTACATATTATAAAGTCTTCATGACATGCGGCGTGAAGATGCGTCAAACCACATTTGATGTCATTGACGCCAGATGCAACTGGTTTTCAAGTTTTCCGTAACCATCAAAGTATTGTACAGCTTCAGAGAATCTTGTGGGGCTTTTTTGTCATTTTTGGAACTCCATTATTTCCCAGAATTCCACTGGCAGGTTGTTTTTGTTTACTGGTTTAAAAAAACCACAAAAAGCAGAGAGAGAGAGAGAGAGAGAGAGAGAGAGAGAGAGAGATGAGATGTGGTGGGGATGACTGACAATCTCACCAGATATGAAGTTTGTTCCTGTGTCAGTCATCTCAGAAGGGCATCTCCTGTCTAATCAAGGACTTCTGGGTAACTGGAGCAATGCCACCTGTAGCCATGACAACACAGAGAGAGAGAGAGATACAGTTTATGCCTTTTTGGGGGGCCCACAAGAGTTTCAAGGCCTATAGCGTATAACAAAGGGAAAGAGGAGAAAATCATTTGTTTGTTGTGTTTAAATGCACGTAGCAGAAAAATCTAAAATTAGATCTCTTTTATTTCTCACTTTATAAATGAGCTTTTAGCTGAAGTCTCCTGCTTCTCAGATGTTTCTCAAATAATCTCAAATTGGTCTCTTCTAGAGTTTCAGAAGAGATCTCAACAATGTCTCAAACTGTGCTCAGATATGAGTTTCAAGATAACAAAGTCTGCGATCAAAAGTCAGAGTTCTCAATATAAACTCAAATCATTCTAATCAAATAGATAAATAGAGACGAGACAATAAGAAAGGATGAGACAAGATGAAAAGTGAGAAGTGACAAGAAGAATAAAGTTGAGACGAGAGGGGAAGAGACAAGAAGAGAAGAGATGAAAAAAGTAGTGTTGAGACGAGAAGAGAAAAAAATGAAAAAAGTTAACATGAGAAGAGACAAGCTGAGACAACACAAAAAGAGACAAGAAGAGAGATGAGATAAGAAGAGACAAGATGAAAAGTGAGAAGTGACAAGAAGAATAAAGTTGAGACGAGAGGGGAAGAGACAAGAAGAGAAGAGATGAAAAAAGTAGTGTTGAGACGAGAAGAGAAAAAAATGAAAAAAGTTAACATGAGAAGAGACAAGCTGAGACAACACAAAAAGAGACAAGAAGAGAGATGAGATAAGAAGAGACAAGATGAAAGGAGATGAGAAGAAAAGAAGAGAGTTGAGATGAGAAGAGAAGAGAGAAAAGACGAGACAATAAGAGACAAGACAAGACAAGATGAAAAGAGATGAGAAGAAAAGAAAACAGTTGAGACGAGAGGGGGAGAGACAAGATGAGAAGAGAAGCAAAGAGACAAGACGAAAAGAGACAAGAGAAGAGACGAGACAATAAGAGACAAGACAAGACGAGAAGAGATAAGAGAAGAGACGAGACAATAAGAGACAAGACAAGACGAGAAGAGACAAGAGAAGAGACGAGACAATAAGAGACAAGACGAGAAGAGATGATAAGAGACAAGATGAGAAGGGACAAGGAAGAGACAAGACAATAAGAGACAAGACGAGAAGAGACAATAAGAGACAAGACAAGACAAGATGAAAAGAGATGAGAAGAAAAGAAAACAGTTGAGACGAGAGGGGGAGAGACAAGATGAGAAGAGAAGCAAAGAGACAAGACGAAAAGAGACAAGAGAAGAGACGAGACAATAAGAGACAAGACAAGGCGAGAAGAGATAAGAGAAGAGACGAGACAATAAGAGACAAGACAAGATGAGAAGAGACAAGAGAAGAGACGAGACAATAAGAGACAAGACGATAAGAGACAAGATGAGAAGGGACAAGGAAGAGACAAGACAATAAGTGACAAGACGAGAAGAGACGATAAGAGACAAGATGAGAAGGGACAAGGAAGAGACAAGACAATAAGAGACAAGACGAGAAGAGACAATAAGAGACAAGACAAGAAGAGACAAGGAAGAGACGAGACAATAAGAGACAAGACAAGATGAGAAGAGACAAGAGAAGAGACGAGACTATAAGAGACAAGATGAGAAGAGACAAGAGAAGAGCTGAGACAATAAGAGACAAGACAAGATGAGAAGAGACAAGGAAGAGATGAGACAATAAGAGACAAGATGAGAAGAGACAAGAGAAGAGCTGAGACAATAAGAGACAAGACAAGACGAGAAGAGACAAGAGAAGAGACGAGACAATAAGAGACAAGACGAGAAGAGACCATAAGAGACAAGATGAGAAGGGACAAGGAAGAGACAAGACAATAAGAGACAAGACGAGAAGAGACGATAAGAGACAAGATGAGAAGGGACAAGGAAGAGACAAGACAATAAGAGACAAGACGAGAAGAGACAATAAGAGACAAGACAAGAAGAGACAAGGAAGAGACGAGACAATAAGAGACAAGACAAGATGAGAAGAGACAAGAGAAGAGACGAGACTATAAGAGACAAGATGAGAAGAGACAAGAGAAGAGCTGAGACAATAAGAGACAAGACAAGATGAAAAGAGACAAGGAAGAGATGAGACAATAAGAGACAAGATGAGAAGAGACAAGAGAAGAGCTGAGACAATAAGAGACAAGACAAGACGAGAAGAGACAAGAGCTGAGACAATAATAGACAAGACAAGATGAGAAGAGACAAGAGAAGAGACAAGACAATAAGAGACAAGATGAGAAGAGACAATAAGAGACAAGGAAGAGACGAGACAATAAGAGACAAGATGAGAAGAGACAAGAGAAGAGCTGAGACAATAATAGACAAGACAAGACGAGAAGTGACAAGAGAAGAGACGAGACAATAAGAGACAATACGAGAAGAGACAAGGAAGAGACGAGACGAGAAGAGACAAGACAAGAGGAGAAGAGACAAGAGAAATGATGATACAATAAGAGACAAGACAAGACAAGAAGATACAATAAGAGACAAGATGAGAAGAGACAAGGAAGAGACGAGACAATAAGAGACAAGACAAGAGGAGAAGAGACAAGAGAAATGATGAGACAATAAGAGACAAGACAAGAGAAGAGACAAGAGAAATTATGAGACAATAAGAGACAAGACAACACAAGAAGAGACAATAAGAGACAAGACAAGAAGAGACAATAAGAGACAAGACGAGAAGAGACAAGGAAGAGACGAGACAATAAGAGACAAGACAAGAGGAGAAGAGACAAGAGAAATGATGAGACAATAAGAGACAAGACAAGAGAAGAGACAAGAGAAATTATGAGACAATAAGAGACAAGACAACACAAGAAGAGACAATAAGAGACAAGACAAGAAGAGACAATAAGAGACAAGACGAGAAGAGACAAGGAAGAGACGAGACAATAAGAGACAAGACGAGAAGAGACAAGAGAAGAGATGAGATGAGACAATAAGAGACAAGATGAGAAGAGAAGTGTAGCACATGGTGGAATATGCAGTCAGGTCAGATTATAGAACAGTCAGACAGTCGTGATATGGCATCAATAACTGCATTAGGTGCATCTGCGAACATTCATCATTATGAAGAGTGTTTATATAACAACCAAAATAACGCCAAATGCAATAACTCTGTAGCTGTAGAGGGCAAATACCCATCTCAACCCATCTCTATTCATATTTCATCAGTGCAATGCAGCACAGCACACAACAAAGGGGAATATCATGAAAAATTAACAACATTATGACAATGAGTTTGGCTTGTGTTTGATAACACATTTTCCATGGATTATTATTAGTGGTGTTTGCTAAGGCTAGCTTCACTCTTATTAAGGCTCATAGTTAGAGATTTGAACAAACTCCTAACACTGATCCTTTCAGTGTGATTGGACTTACAGTTTTCACCTGGCAGACCATAAAACAGGTGAAAACATCCCACAGATACACATTGAAGGAGGGAACCGAGCCATGTCTATAAAGCACATAGAGGACAGATATGACGGGTGATTTGCTATGAGAGCCAAGCCGATGTGTGACAAAATTTCTCACAATTTAAATGCAACATGATTGAAAAGCTTCAAGGTCGTTCATGACATTCGCTCTCTCTGCATTGCTCAGGTTTTACAGATTAATGCTCTTTTACAAAACCTAGTGAGCTGCCTACCTAGACAGAATTGAATGCATCATAGATAATTTTTACATGGCTCATAGCGGAATTGGAGTTGCTGCCTATGTAGAGCATTTCAAATCAGCTATTTGCAAGGTTACATTTCCGATCGAAGGTAGCTGTCTATATAGACGGAGATACAAAGTTGCCCTCTCACATGATGTTTTGCAATGACCACGTCATACAGTATGTTGAGAGCAACCATTAATTCAGCCAACGCAAAATGCACAATTGTGGTTTCTCTAAAGTGATATGTTTAGTGTGCTCACCACTGACTCTGAGTGTGTCAGAATCACTCCTCCTTTTCCTCTATAACAGACCCCTGCTGAAGAATGAGTATGCGTGGAGAAAGAATGTGGTAATTTTATTCAATACAAACTGAGAGCTGAATATTTCTTTTGAAGGCGAGAAATCTCCTGGCCTGTTTTGAGAGTAAAATGGCAGAAATCTGAGCAAATCAGCATGTGGTCGGGCAACACTTCTGCTGAAAAAAATAAATAAATAGCCTAAACCAGTTGAGACCGGCAAACTACTTTAAGCTACAGGATCATGCCATCAAACTGAAATCTAAAATCAGCAGCCTTTAAATGTGGTTGCCTTTTAATATATTAATCAAACAGCAGTAATTATGTTTGAGGCTATTTTATGGAGCTGGTCATGTGATATATGTTTGCAGGAAAAGCTAATCTTTGCATTGCACAATGATCCGTTAATGCTTAATGTATGTTAAATAGCAAAAAAGAAGCTCATCGCATCCCCAACTCTAAATAATCTCTAAAATCTCCACTGAAGATATGGAGTTAGATATTATAGAGCTGTGTAAATAATTTCATATTATTATAGCATGGTAGCAAACTTTAATTTTGTGGCAACACTTCTTAAGCAAATGTCAAGACTGCATCAAATGAACCCAAAAGTAGACAGTGGCAAGTCCAATCCTTTATTAAAGAAAACTGAAAAAAAGGTGCCAAAAATGGAAAATAATGGTCAAAAAATGTAACCTAAAATGACCCAGAATACAGCACGATAAAGTAAAATAATCTACCCATAAGGGGCAAAAGGGAAACCAGAAAGAAATAACAAAAAACAAGGTGCAAGGTCTGACAGTTCCGAAGCAAGAGCAGGGTCCAGCAGGTCAGAATACTCCAGAGCATGGGGAAGGAACCCAAGGGGAGGTAGCTTTGGAGCAGGGACAAGGTCAGGTGGCTCTGAAACGGGAGCAGGTTCATGTGGCTCTGGAGTGGGAAGAGGGGTGGGCGGGTCCAAGGCGGGCATGAGGCCAGGTTGCACTGCAATGTTAAGACGGTCAGATGGCGGCTCCAGAGTGGGGATGAGGTCAGGTAACCCTTGAGATGGAAGAGGGTGGGGTGGCAGGGGTGAGGTAAGGCAGCATCGGAGCAAAAGGTGGGTCAGGTGGGTCAAGAGGAAAGATAAGGTCAGACAACTCTAGGACCAGGGCAGGTAACCAAGAAAGCAGTGGACCATGTGACCACTGGAGAATTGCCGTTGGTAGGGCAAACAGGGGAACGAGGCCTGGCAGGTCAGAAAAGGTGACTAGATGGTGGGACACAGGATTGACCAACAGGGGAACAGGACTTCGGTGGCAGCACCTGGGGAATGGACTGGCACAGTGGCTCCTAGGAAGGGACTAGCTCGGTGGCAGCCGACGGGTAATGCACTGGCTTGGCGGCTGCTGGTGAACGGGCAAGAATTAGAGGAAACGGTGCTGCAGAGGTACAAGTGTGCCTCCGGGGGAGCTGCAAGGGACACTTGCCCCTCTAGTGGAACTGTAGCAAGAGGTCAAGTGCCTCCAGGGGCACTGCCTCAGCGAGGGCTGATGGGCGCCTCCAAGGGGGATGCAGCTACGAGGGTGGACACCTCCGGGGGGGCTGCAGTGGCAAGGGACGGCACAGGCACCTCTATGGGAGCTGCAGCAGACTCAGCTGAGGTGTGTTGTCTCCTCGTCCTCCTCTTTCCTCCAAATGGGCAGCTCACCAAAGCAGGCCTCTCAGGGGTAGGGCGACAGGGCTGGGCATTGACTGGGGGCAGACAGGCACCGGAGACTGGGTTCATCAGAGATGGGGTCACATTACGATTGTAAAAACTCCATCTTTTTAAGCTGAGATGATCAACCCCCAGTAAATCCAGGATTTCAGATCTCCCAATCAAAGGGCTCACCCAATCCAACAAGAAAAATACGTATAAGGCCGGTCTCACCAAAATCGAACCCCCGAACTGCATCAAGAAATGCATGAAAGGGGTGGTGGCCCTGGTGGCAATTACACAGACATCTGGCCAGGGTATGTTCTGGGAGACCGGCTCCAGCCAGATGGGAGCGGTGTTAAGGAACAGCCCCATAAAGGCGATTTGATATGATAAGAAACAATAACGGGATTGTTCAAAAGAAGGTCGCAATTCATCTGAAAATCTACTTTTTGCCCAGTCCTACCTAGTAAATGTGAATGTATCTGCAAGTTATGAACCATGTAGACAGTGTCAAGGAGAAAGAGGTCAAACCAGGACAAGTCACTTTTTATCTACTAATGCTATTGCCTCAGATGATCAAAGTCTGCTCTCTCTATCCTCTCCTGGCCTGTTTATGTCTCCTTTCTCCTCAAATCCTTCACATACTCTCTTATCCCCCTCACATAATGATGGCCAAACCACCCCTTGTGTTTGCAGTGTAAAAATAACCCCAGAGCTGCACTTTACAGTTGGGATGCTTCAAAACCTTCTCTTGCTGGATTAGAGCAAGTATCCCTGTGATTTGGACAATAAAAATGGAAACATGACCTTCAATACTAAGCAATTTTGGGCTAGTCTGGCATTGGCAGATACACTACAAGTTAAGCACAATCCAATGACTTAGACAACAGCAAATATATGATTTTAGGACAGTCAAGTCAAATGTCCACATTTTGACCACCAGGGTCCCAAAGCAAAGGATTTCAGAATGGGTTCAAAGAGTAGTATGCAACATTGTTGTCACGTGACATTTTTATGTTACATGTTTGGTGGTGGTGTAGTGGTCTAAAGCACATAACTGGTAATCAGAAGGTTGCTGGTTCCATCCCCACAGCCACCACCATTGTGTCCTTGAGTAAGGCACTTAACTCCAGGTTGCTCCGGGGGGATTGTCCCTGTAATAAGGGCACTTTATGTGGCTTTGGATAAAAGCGTCTGCCAAATGCATAAAAAAATTTAATAAAAAAATATAAATAGTTGGTCAATCTTAAACTGAAATGTGCATTGTAGTGTGTACTGTGAGTATCATTGCTTTCTACTGACAGGGCCACTGATGGAATTAGTTCTCATCTGCTTCACCTCACAGACACTGAAGTGAATCAATACCTGAAGGACCAGAAGCGTGTATTACTTACCAGCTGGATTATTCTGCAAGAGAGAAATAAAGCGAGAGAGAGAGAGATCTTTTGAGATCTTAAAAAAATGAATTCAATATTGACTCTGTTTGTTTTCTTAAAGCTGTAGTGTGTATTTTCAATGTTAAGGTATGTTCTTGTATCCCAGCCAACCATTTACATCAGGGGTCGGCAACCTATGGCACGTGGAGGGGTAATCACTGGCACGGCAGAGATGAAATTCCACACCTGCCAGGCGCGGAGCCAGGAGTTTTTCAAAGGGGTGGCCAGGCAGGGGCAAGCGATCCTTCTGTGGTGGCACAGAAATGTTTGGGCAGCATTTATATATCATCGGACTCTGGGAGAAGGGTTGGGGGTACAATGACACCCGGGACAGAGAGGTTTGGGGACCTTGGTGTGCACACATTTAGTTTGTATATTTGTACAGAGATGATTTACCTCTAAAGAAAAAAATTGTGTCAAAAAATGACCAAAGAAATGACTAAAACAGCCATTGTGAGTGGGGGTGGCCAGGCTTCGGTCCATGGTGGCACCCTATTGGCCACCCCGCTCGCAATGGCTGTTGCCAGGCTTCGGTCCATGGTGGCACCCCTGGCCACCCCCAATCTCCGCCACTGACACCTGCATTCCAATCTACATCTTGATGTAATCATTCCTCATGATCACACAAAATGTTTTCATGAGCTGAATGGGAGACTAAAGATTAAGTTAAAATGTGATGACACTGCATTATACCCAACAGACTCATGTAGCGCATGCCAGCCATTCGCATTTTTGCACCCTAGAAGGGCACATCGGGAAGGGGACGTCACTCGAAGAGTCGTTACAAACAAAAGTTAGAAAGTTTATTTATTCACAAATAGATTTTTGTGATGGCTACAATGAAATAGTTTCTCTAGAGAGCCCACGTCAAGAGCTTTGTCCTTTGTAGTGAGTAAGACACAGGGGCGATCACTTTCGATTTGAATTCGCCCATATTTTTAGCTATTGACTAGGATGGCACTCCAAGTCAAAAAGGTTGCCGACCCCTGATTTACATGAACATATTTAAGACCCTATGAGGTTAAATCCAATATATATGAGACTCTCAATGTGGCTCCCCCCGAAAAATTTTCAAATTGACCCATTTTCAATGTACAGAAAATTTGATCAAAATCGAATGTTTTTCTTGTTTCAAAGGGGGCGTGGCCCAAAAACTGAGATCCCCTTGCATATAATGAAACAAGGGGTGATTTACGGTGAGCTATCTCTGTTTTTTTACATGTAGTTTTGCTTCAAATCATAAAACGAAATTGTGATTTTAACCACTTTTAAACAAAAGATGGATTACTCAGCATCTATTAACCAATGGCATTTCATATTTTGGCTTTAATCATAATTTCCATTTATCTTTCTTCAGAAAAAGTATTAACAACATCAAAAGTTTCAGCCAGGAAATTTTATGTAATTTGTTTGATTTAACAAACTTTGTGGCTCTTTTCTATTTCAGCACGTCCTGTTCCTGTCCTTGTGCACAAAGTGAGGTTTATAAAGCATTGATTTACTGAGACTGGTGTGGAATAACTTGGCTGGTCAGCACAAAGCCCAGATCTGAACCCAACTGAACAACCTCATTGTAATGAAACCATTTGCAGCTGGTGGATCCCAGCTCGCCCGCTCGCAGAACATAACACGTGATGGCACGTGCACATTTGCCATAATTCACTGAGTTGCACTTTACACAGAAACACTCCATCCACAGATGACGGCTCATTAGTGCTCACACACGTCCAACGCCAGCGTCTGCCATTACGAAGTGTAGAAGGCTTTTTGTTCTTTTCCTGTCTGAATTTTTCCCTCATTGTCAAACACAAAGCCGTATCAGTCAGGGTTTTAATATTCATGGACGTTCACTGTGACTGACCCATTTAAATGCTTTATTTTGCAGGGAACAGACTGATCGTGTTTAACATTAATGCCAATAATGTGTCGCTGATCTACCCGAGTGTCGTTCATATGAATGAATATGACCCAGACAATTTGTGTAGTCACATCTACGGCAGAATGTCATAAAATATCTTAAAGTACTCTCACTATTCCAGTGTTGGGGAGTAAATAATGAAAACATAATTTTTTCAGTAGTTTGACAGTAAGCTCAGCTATTTTCGAAACAATATTTTCCAAAACACTACTTTTGTCACGTATCAAACACACTCACCTGAACATTCAATTAAAGGGGTCATGTCATGAGTAATCAAATTGTCCTTGATATTTTGGCATATAATAAAAACTCAAATCCCCAAGCTGCAAATATGCCGTGTTCTCTACTTCGGCAACTTCCCTACGTCATTTGGGGGCACATTAATTCATGTCCGCCTCTACAGCGAAAAACATCAATGCCTCCATTACATCGTCGCACCCTTGGCCCCGCCCACTTGCGCTCAGTTCGCACTCAGACAGGAAGAGAGCAGGACAAACAGGCCTAGTGTGGCCTAACTATTACTGAACACCAAAGGGGACACATCTGGACTATTTGGAATTATTTTTGTAATTAACATGCACTAGACGGTCATCTTTGACCACTGTCATGTATCTGCCACTGCTTTTAACAGACACAGTGACAAGTTACAACTCTGAAAATGAGAAGCCATTCGGTTTCATTCAGCTGCTGCCTATTGTTGTTTTTGATCATCATGTATGCGTTCTTTCACTCATCTGCACTATTTATAATTGTTTGTGTGGGTGAACATGCACTAGATGGACGTCTTTGACCATCTTGATGCATTTCCGGCGATGTGCATTTCACTGCAGGATGATACTGGAAACTGGATGTGTGTGCGTCCAGTTAACACCATGCTTTGGGAGTAATTAAGCATGGACCCGATTGCAAAACCGTAAGTAAACAGTTCCATTCATCCATCCATCTTCAACCACTTATCCGAAGTCGGGTCGCGGGGGCAGCAGCTCCAGCAGGGGGCCCCAAACGTCCCTATCCCGAGCCACATTAACCAGCTCTGACTGGGGGACCCTGAGGCGTTCCCAGGCCAGTATGGAGATGTAATCTCTCCATCTAATCCTGGGTCTTCCCCGAGGCCTCCTCCCAGCTGGACGTGCCTGAAACACCTCCCTAGGGAGGCACCCAGGGGGCATCCTTACCAGATGCCCAAACCACCTCAACTGACTCCTTTCGACGCAAAGGAGCAGCGGCTCTACTCCGAGCTCCTCACGGATGACTGAGCTCCTCACCCTATCTCTAAGGGAGAAGCCCGCCACCCTTCTGAGGAAGCCCATTTCGGCCGCTTGTACTCGCGACCTAGTTCTTTCGGTCATGACCCAGCCTTCATGACCATAGATGAGGGTAGGAACGAAAATTGACTGGTAGATCAAGAGCTGCCCCGATTCTCTGGCCAACCTCCCGCTCCATTTTCCCCACACTCGTGAACAAAACCCTGAGGTACTTCAACTCATTCACTTGGGGCACTCCTTTCCTACCCGGAGTACTGCACCGGGTGCATCGACGCGAACTTTCTAAACAGTTTATTTGGGTTTTTGGCAGTAGTAACGCCAGCATATGCCACACAAAATTGAATGGGACATTAATTTACTTCCATGGCATTCAGCGACATTGATTATTATGGGTTCTATTTCTTTTGACGTGACTAAAGCAAACCGAGCATTTCAGACAGAGGCCCAGAGACAGGGTGGAAAATTATCATATATTACTAAATTATGACTATAATTATAAAAACTTTATGAGTAGACCTCAGCGAAGATAATAAAACTATATAAAATAAATTGCATTTCATGACCACTTTAATTGAAACAGTTCATGTACAGTAAATTAACATATTTAGCCGGTTTTATCAGGTGGTTCACAAAAATGTATCAGTTCACATAAATGATTCATTGATTCACTTGAGCCCCCGTGCCACCTTAAAAGGACTCTGCCTTTTTTTTTTATCCAAATATTTAGTTAATTGCAGTTAAACGTCAGTATAACATTTCAGAGCTCATAAATACAAGGTCTACCTGAATCTACCAGCCTGAATGTGGGTGATTATTTGGTGTGACCTGTTTTTAACCAGTCTCCTCCCTCTCTGCGGTTCTCTGCAGTGGTGTGTTTTACAGTCCTGCGACACGTCAACACAGAGCTGCATGACTGTATAAATGCAATGTAAAGCTTAACGTGTGTGTGACATCATTTTACTGTTTGGCTGCAGCTAAATTATTTTATAAAATCTTCCTCGCATCCAGATAGTTCTTGGACGGATGTCAGTTTTAAAAAGATCCTGTTTTGAAAGATAAATTCAGCTAAACTCAAGAAGACACAATATTCATGTAAAGAACATTTTCTGCTGTGGATTTATGCTTCACGTATGCTTAATTCCTCAAAAATGCTTTTGTAATTTCCTTCAGATTAAGTGTGTAATCTCTCCACAGGATTATCAAATGTTCTTCAAAACGCTCAATGCTAGCTGAAATCATATGACGCCTTAACCGCTCTGTGTGTGTGTGTGTGTTTGGTTTTAATAACTCGTATGGCAAATCTCAAACCTTTAAACTTAATCTTAACCTTGAACTAATGTAGTTTAATGCTGTTAAAACCATATCTGCCTTCACAGGCCTCTCTCACACACACTCACACACACACACACACACACGCACACACGCACACACATGCACACACAAACATACAGACACTCATACACATACACTTACACACACACACACACAAACAAACATGCACACACAAACATACAGACACTCATACACATACACACACGCACACACATGCACACACACAAACACACACTCACACACACAAACACACACGCACATGCACACACAAACATACAGACACTCATACACATTCCCACAAACGCACACACACACACGCACACTCACACACACAAACATACAGACACACATACACATACACACAAAACACACACAGACAAACAAAAACAAATACACACACACACATGCACACACACACAAATACACACAAACACACACGCACATGCACACACACACACACACACACACAAACATACAGACACTCATACACATACACACACACACACACACACACACACACACACACACACACAATGCACACAGACACACAAACATACAGACACTCATACACATTCACACAAACACACACACACACACACACACACACACAAAACACACACAGACAAACAAAAACAAACACACACACACACACAAACTCACACACACACTCACGCACACACATACACACACACAAACACACACTCACACACACAAACAAACACACACGCACATGCACACACACACACACATACTCACACACACAAACATACAAACACACGTACACATACACACAAAACACACACAGACAAACAAAAACAAACACACACACACACACACACGCACACACACACACACACAAACTCACACTCACACACACACACACACACACACACACACTTAGCATTATAGAAATTGTGCATAATTGTTCAGGTACGACAAGTCTAAATATTATTATTTAGGCTTATTAATATATTTTCAATTCAGATGCAAATTACCATGCAGACATCATTCTGATCCCTGACCAAGATGGACCAATTACAATTGTTTGAAAGAATGTAAACATTGAGTATTCAATATGTGTCGGATCAAATGTAAAAGTTGAAGCTTTGGTCATTGAAAAACCCATATAGATCAATCACAACTCCAAATAAAGTCCAGTCTTCCTGGATAAGAATCTTTAAAAACACATTTTCTAGATATTGCGGGGCAGATTTCCATTTGTATGTCACTTACCAATTTGTTGGTGAATTTGTGGCAATAGTCGATTATCTTTCAAATGAGTCCACACACAAGATAATCAGATGTATAGATCATTAGATAATCCACATGAAGCACAATGTTACATATGACCACCAGGAGATGGCGCCAAATACATGAAACAGACTCAATGATGACTCAAATGACACAGAATGAAACTCAGAGATTGAGAGAGAGAAGAAAGCAGAGAGAGGAGAGAGAGAGAGACGGGCTCGCCGGCCCCGGACATGCTGTCGACTGGTCCTCAGCTGCTCCTCCGTCCCCTGGTGGACGTCAGAGAGTCCTCCATTCCCTGGCAGATAGCAACGGTTCCTCCACTTCCTAGTGGATGGCAGGTGTTCCTCAAACTCCTGGCGGATGGCAGCGACTCCTCCATCCCCTGACGGACGGCAATGGCTCCTCTTTCTCCTGACGGACAGCAGCGGTTCCTCCGCTTCCCGGCGAGGACTCCACGACAGCGCATCCTTCCTCCTTCCGGGGTTTCGGCACCAGTGTAACAATTTCAGGATGGCAAAAGAGGAATCTGGGACCGCCTTAACAACACGTAGACGTAGCTGTCTCCTCCCCTTAAACACTCCCACTGCCACTCACTGGAACGAGAGACTGGTGTGGCACACATATGGAACTCATTCACCACTTATCTTCCCAGCCTCGTTCTGCCCAGATGCCACGCGGCCCCGCCCTGCTCGCCACACAGAGACCCAGCAGAAGCCTCAGTTGTAAATTGCAACGCCGACCCAACCATTAATGTCTGAATGTTCCGACTACTGATGTGCAAAACTACATATCGTCAGAATTGACTAGTCGTTGGGTTGCCTGAATGATTAGTTGACAAATTGGTCTTAAGAAAGTAATTAAGCTGGCTTAATTAATAAGAGCGTTCACATATGATGCATTCTTGCATTGAAAAACAGCTGGACGGTGCGCAACAGAATGGAACAGTCTACAGAGCTCGCTTTCATGAAGCGTCGCTTTAAAGGGGATGAATTTAAAGATGCAACTTTACAAAAGTTATTTTAATGTGCAATCTGTCTAACTGCTAAAGCACAACATACTAATGAAAGTATCACCACTAAAAAAGTAGAAGATTAATACAAATATTAGTGAGATAAAAATACTTCCACTATGAAGATTGTCTCCCAGCTGATTTACTCTCTCTCTCTGTCATCATTATTCTCTGTATGATCTGCACACAATCTGCTGAACACACTATATGTTAAGCAGCAGGAGCCTCATTCACATCTGCATTATATATTTATTCTTCATTTATCTATCTTTTATCTCTTCTATTCTTTTCTGTGCCTGTACCGCCGGGGATTCTCTGGACCCACAGCAACACATCGCATTAATATCTGGAAAGAGTGAAGATAACCTTGAAAACAAAAACAAGTAAAAAGTTAAAACTTTCATTATTTAAATGGGACACATGTTGAAAAATAGTCCACAAACAAACCGCTGTTCAGATATCATCATGATTATGACATCATGAGCATCATAAGACTGAGGTAATGCTCATTGGTTCACTCTTTAACCTTAAATATGGTTGTCTCTGCTCTGGAGTTTCAAACTAAATTGAAAGATTTGGGGGTGATATTTGATGCACATTTAACATTTGATCCTCATCAAGAGAAATACTGTTAAAACATAATTCTTCCAACTCAGAAACATTGCAAGACTGCGCCCCACGTTATCTTTATCGGTGGCTGACAAACTGATCAATACGTTAGCATTTTCTCATATTGTATATTGAGGTGCTTTATGTAACCGGTCCTGATCACCCCGCTCCGAACGGGACTCGAATCAGCGTCTCCGACGTGGGAGGTGGGTGCTCTAACAAGGAGGCTAAAGGCTACAGCCTCTAGCGTCAGTCGCTAGTGCACCTTTTGAGGTCAGGAGAGTGAGGTTTACACACTGCACAGCTATATACCAGCTGGCTCCCATTACACTCACCCCCCTAAACCTCACTCCCATCCGGGTCACGGCACCATTGTAACTGGTCCTACTTGCACCGCTCCGAATGGGACTCGAACTGACGTCTCCGGCGTGGGAGGCAGGTGCTCTAACAAGACAGCCGCGCCTCTCCGGGCGGATTGGAGGCAGACCTCCAGCCCCTGGCAGACGGAATGCCCCGCCACGTTCTTGGGGAACAGAAGGGGTCTCCCCCGCCCCTGGCAGCGGTTCTCCCACTCCAGGCGGTCGGCAGCGAGCCCCTCCCCGCTCGCCGTCGGCGGTCTCAGACCCCGCCGCGTTTCAGCGGCTGGTAGGTGACTCCTCCACCCCTGTCAGCGGCCCTGACCACTCCAGGTGGTCGGTTAGGAGCCCCTTCTCCCCTCGCGGTCTCCTTCCAAGCGGCCGGGCTCCTCATCCCCCGGCAGATGGCCGCGGCTGCTCCGTTGGGGTGGACGGTAGTGGCGAGAACTCTACTACGGCGCATCCCTCCTCCTTCCCGGGTTTCGGCACCAGTGTAAAGCAGTCAATGGAAAGGAGGAGGCGAGAACCGGCTTTTCAATATAAATACTAGTTTAATTTCAAACTCAAACAAAAGACAAACACACATGACGGACATGTCCATAAACTATCTCTCTCTCGTCGCACCACCATCTGTCATCAGCCTTTATCCCTTTCGGAGGCTTAATTAGCCTGATAAGGGACTGGGTGTGTATGATCACAACCCGGCCCTGTCCTCCGCCCTGCCACAAACACATTAAAAAAGCATGGTCTTGCTTTGGTTTATATTTCAGCATTATATATAATGTCCTTGTGGGACATAGCCATTCTCTTCTTTTGCTCCAAAACTGTGGAACTCTCTTCCCTCTTAGGTTAGTCCTGCTGAATCTTTTGGTATTTTTAAATCTTCTCTTAAAACTCACTTTTTTAGGGTTACATTTCTGTGATAATTATGTGATTATTATCTCTTGTAAAGTGCTTTGAGATGCAACTTTTAAAGGCGCTATAGAAAATAAAGTTTTATTGTAAGTATTATTATCAACCATGAGCTCATTAACATATGACTGCCCACATTTACATATTCAACACCTGTTCAGTATTCATCAACATGACCCGCCCTGATTGATATTCAGATCATAGCCAATCAAAAACAGGTAATTTACATACGAATTACTCTTAAAGATACAGTAGATAAAACAGCCTGTGAAATTCAGAAGTTCATAGAGAAGGTAGAAAATGGTCTTGAAATAATAAATAATGACTATTCTTGCTACAAATCTAACCTTATAAATGTACTTTGTGGAATAAAAAAAATATTTAGTGTAGAATATGGCCTCCAAAATTCTTCCGTGATCATTATAACAATCCTCCTTCATATCAAACCACCAATTTGTCTGAAATGTTCACATAAAAACAACGTTAACAGATAAAATCTGTAATCTCTGTCTGGATAGTGTGAGAGAGATTGAGTCTCCAGTGTACAGTGTTTAATAGCATCCTCAGTAAATATGGTTTTCAGATTTTCTCAGTCTGGTCTCATTGCGTTGTTTGTTTTCTCTACTCATCTTCTTTAAGATCCTCTGGCTTCAGACTCTCCATGTCCAAACAGTGTTTGTACTAGAGTAATTTCTTTCTCGGTCTCGTATGATTCAACGTTCCCATTACTGAGAGAGTTATATCACGGCAAAACCAGCGCTCAAAAACAGCTCAAAGATCTGACTCATGTAAAGTAAGCAATATATTCATTATTTGAAATTAGTTTTAAAGGTAAAGTATGTCATCTGCACCACTAGAAACACTTAACAGCATTGCAAAAAAAGAAAGACTGTCCTTGACATATTTAACCACAAAGCTATAGATACATTATAGCAAAGCAAGAGATTACATTATAGTTTACATAAAGAAATGGAACACTACATTTAGGATTATTATTAGGGGCAAGCCCCGAAGAGGCGAAGTCCCCTATTGTTTTCGTTAGTGTTCCTATTATTCTTCTGGCCGCCCATAGAACCGCTTGAGGAAAAGTTATGAAATTTGGCACACAGATAGAGGACAGTCAGATGTGTTACCTCCGCAAATTTGGCATCTCTACCTCAAACCCTCTAGCGCCACCAACTGCCCAAATTTGCACTCGCGTTTACCGTGAGTCATAGAAACAAACCGGTCCTACTCGCCCCCGCTCCGATCGGGACTTGAACCGGCATCTCCGGCGTTGGAGGCGGGTGCTCTAACAAGGAGGCTAAAGGCTACAGCCCCTAACGTCTGTCGCTAGTGCACCTCTTGAGGTCAGGAGAGTGAGGTTTATACACACTGCACAGCTATCTACCAGCTGGCTCCCGTTACACTCACCCTCCTAAACCTTACTCCCATCCGGGTCACGGCACCATTGTAACTGGTCCTACTCGCCACCGCTCCGAACGGGACTCGAACCGGCATCTCCGGCGTGGGAGGCGGGTGCGCTAACAAGGAGGCTAAAGGCTACAGCACCTAGCGTCTGTTGCTAATGCACCGTTACACTCACCCCCCTAAACCTCACTCCCATCCGGGTCACGGCACCATTGTAACCGGTCCTACTCGCCCCTGCTCCGAACGGGACTCGAACCGGCATCTCCGGCGTGGGAGGTGGGTGCGCTAACAAGGAGGCTAAAGGCTACAGCCCCTAGCATCAGCCGGCTCCCATTACACAAGCTTATACATTTTTTAAGCTACTGAGTTGAAAAGGTAGTAATAACAGAAAAGACCCAAATAATCTGATTATACTTCTAGGAAAAGAAAACATCCCATATTAAAGTTGGAGATACAATTACATCCTGTACGCCTACCTGCAATCATAGCACATATACACTCTCACAGGATCAATGGGACTTTGTCATCCTGTCTTATTAATACCTCCCCTCAGCTTTTCAGATTCATGTGGCAAACAGACTAACGCTGAAGTGTTCGAGGGCTGCTGTCCTCTCAGCCAGAAATATGGCCTCTTAAAGCAGGTACTGTGGGAATTCCTCCAGGGACACTTTAACATCTGTACCCGCACCATGCAGCACCAGGGGACAGATCTATTATGCATCACAGATGAGGCAGAGAGGAGAATGTCGCCTCCAGAAACCCAAAGCGCATCTTGTGATGAAATGTTAAAGAAGAGCTCTTTTAAATATTCACTTTGTCCCTCTTCGAAACACAGTGTTGGATGCAGGAAACAATTGTTTTCTCCATATCAGAGGGGAGAAAAACATACCAAACAGAGACGGGAACACTGGCCGAGAGATGGAGAGCTATGATACACCTCTGAAGGCGTTGTGAGATATTCTACATCCAGTTGAGGCTAAATATAGTAACAACCGCATAAATGTCATGTGATCTGGGCACTGGACAGGCCAGGTACATGTTTACCATGTAAAAAGCTTATTTTGTCCTTAGCATCAAGTCCGGACGAATGCATGTACATGCTTACAGACAAACATATTAAAAACTTTCAAACACAGAACAGCATTAGAGCCCAACAAACTGGTTCTGGAATACATTTTCTCCATAGGCGAACTGATTTATAACGATAACTTATAAACGTTTATAGGCAGACCTACTGTTAGCTCTGAGGTTGTTAATCGATGGTATATGCCTCTGCTGAAGCCATCGGTCCACATTATTTAAACTCTGGTGCAGAACTACATTACACATGATCCCGTGGGGGGTGGTGGGAATCAACCAATCAGAGAATTGTGGCCGACAAAGAAAGAGCTCTGAATATAATATGTCAACCATACCACAAACACCCACAATAATGCGTTATGGAAGTGACAATTGTGACGTATGTTACATATGACCACCAGGAGATGGCGCCAAATACATGACACAGACTCAATGATGACTCAAATGACACAGAGTGAAACTCAGAGAGAGAGAGAAAAGAAAGCGGAGAGAGAGAGAGACGGGCTCGCCGGCCCCGGACATGCTGTCGACTGGTCCTCAGCTGCTCCTCCGTCCCCTGGTGGATGGCAGAGAGTCCTCCATTCAACGCTTTATATCAAATCATAAAAATGAGAGAATCATACATCCACTGCTCATACTTTATAATTCTGATAGATCACTGACTATTGCTTCGATCTGTGATGTACTTCAGGCTTTCTGCCTCTATAGCCAACATTTGCTATTCAAATTGTAATGTGATAAACATCTAATATAGCTGTGCTGCTCAGCGTGCGCCGTACAGACGCTAGAGGGTGCCGCTTGCTCGCGCAGTTCTGACTGAAGCAGTCAATGCAGACTATTTAAAAGCCGTTTGAAGTTTAGTAATTGTGCAAGGCCTTATATCAATTTGTTTCTCATTTCTATTCTATTATTATTCTAGGATTGTGCATTTCAATTCACAGTTTGCACAAAGTGTGTGGTCTCCCCAAAAATCGTGTCCATTTTTGTTAAGTCTGTAACGCATGTTATTATGTTCTGGTGTCCGGTTACAAAGTAATTAGTTACTGTAATCGAATTACTTTTTTTTTCTCCCCAATTTGAAACACCCAATTCCCAATGCACTGTAAGTCTTTGTGGTGGCGTATTGACTCGCCTCAATCTCAGTTGCTTCGGCGTCTGAGACCTTCAATCCGCGCATCTTATCACGTGGCTTGTTGAGCGTGTTACCACGGAGACGTAGCGCGTGTGGAGGCTTCACGCTATTCTCAGCGTCATCCACGCACAACTCACCACACGCCCCACCGAGAGCGAGAACCACATTATAGTGACCACGAGGCGGTTACCCCATGTGACTCTACTCTCCCTAGCAACCGGGCCAATTTGGTTGCTAAGGAGACCTGGCTGGAGTCACTCAGCACCTGGGACTCAAACTCGTGACTCCATATAAATGTGATAACATGCCAGAACACATTAAAACCTTTTAATACAAATCTGCCTTTATAAAAACAGCTGATTCTCGCCTAAATGCATGCCAAAGGTTTGATCATGTTCACTTGTTTTCAAACTACCATTTGGAGCACACTTATCTTAATCTTACACACTACATTATATAGTATGGATAGTATATGAATAAGGCTTCAAAAACAAAACTCTCAATGTCATATTTACATCCTGTAATAATAGTCCTTATTTTACTCTCTAGTTCCATCCGTCAGGTTGTTTTTTAGCATCACAGACTCGTGCAGGATATGGCGAGGATGAAAGCAAAGACTGTAAACATTAGCTCGTCTCTCTCTCTCTTTCTCTCTCCAGTGCATCCGCGGCCATTTTGAGATTGTCAGTTTGCAGTAAAATGAAAACAGGACATATTCAGCGGCCGAGACGACAGAGGAAAAGGCCTTGAATAGTTTAAAACTCTTTTCTCTCAAATGCCTGCTTCATTTCACCACCAGAGAGAGAGAGAGAGAGAGAGAGAGAGAGAGAGAGAGAGACAGAGAGAGAGAGAGAGCAGAGAGAGAGAGAGAGAGAGAGAGAGAGAGAGAGAGAGAGAGAGAGAGAGAGAGGGGGGGATTTTTGTCCCGTAAGCTCATTTTTGTGTTTATATCATTCATATTTCTGACAGCAGGTGTGAAGACAATCATACACGGTAATAGACTCCACACAACATTCACACTCACAAAAGACATAAAGCCAGTTCTCTGTGTTTTATGATAGGTTAGAGAATAAACAAAGATCCAGTGAAGTAAACAGAGGCGAGTTTTCTACACGCTCAGCATTTCTCTCAGTGCACCTGCGAAGGGTTAATTCATCTATAAGGAAATGTGCTCATGCACTGAACAGGGAGTATTTTATGGATTTAGGCTGGTGGCCCAAATATCATTCGTTTGAACCCTATAAGAGTTGATCTTGAGAAAGGCACCAAACAAAAGGTTGATAGAAAAGTTCAAGCAACATTTCAACCAAAATAATAAACTCATTTTCTCCCATAATTCCAAACTCGCTTGATTTTCTTTCTTCTATGGAGCACAAAAGAAGATGTTTTAGTCTGAATGTCAGATGGTGACGCTGACATTCTCAACAAGAAGAAAGTACGTAAGAGAGGTTTGGAACAACATGACTGTTAGTAAAAGATGACAGAACTTTCCTTTTTGGGTAGATTAACCCTCTAAAGTCAACATGAAATCAGAATGGACTAAACTGGCAAAATTACTTTCTTATAACATGTTTATGGTTTTATGATGTGATTAATCAGGGCATTATTATTATTCCAAAGATTTTACATATTTTAGCATTTATAATGTTTCAAAATATAATAATTTGCTTAGAAAAATAGTTATTTATTATTTATTTTCTTAAATTATGCTAATAGTTGGAAGGGGGTATGAACATCACATTAAAACTGAATTGGATATTTTTTAACAGGCCTTTAATCACTTTAAAATGAACTATAAATATAATTATTATAGAATGAACAGTTTTAGGTCACACTATCAATATTAAACTATGAAAATACATGATAAAAATACAAATAATTACATGTTCACTGTAAATACGAATAGTTATCTCAAATTGTAACTAAATGAATAAATAAATAGTTCAAGCTTTATTTCTTTTTTTTACTATTCTTACTAGTTTTAATTAAGTTACCTTTCCTCTCTTAACTAAATTACATGTATACAGAATAAATGTTCTTTAATCTTTGGCTTCGAGTACTTCTAGCTCAACATTACCAAATCATGGCTGTGAGGAATACCCATAAGCCCTTGCACTTGAATAGATGATGTGTGTTCAGTCAAAACAAGGGAACTTATGTAGAAAACAATAATTGTTATTTAAAAATGTATATAGTTTATTAAAAAAAGCAACTAGCAACAAATCTAGCGACTTTTTGGACAAAAAAGTAGAAGAAAGTCGCCAATACTTTGCTTTCCTACCCAGTCTGGGATGCACACCTCTATCTGCGTCTGCTCTGTTCGGTGAGACTGACAGAGAGACAGGTGAGAAGGCCAAGGACCAATCACGAATCTGTATTGTTTGCTCCCCTTTAGTTTTACATTTAAAGAGTTGAATTTGACCGTTTATTTTTTATTCTTTTCATGCACTTAATCACATGACAAAACTTTTTTGTAAATATGCATATAGTTATTTTGTAAATATGCATATAGTTAATATAAACATATGCATATAGTTATTTTGTAAATATGCATATAGTTAATATAAACATATGCATATAGTTATTTTGTAAATATGCACATAGTTATTTTGTAAATATGCATATAGTTATTTTGTACATATGCATATAGTTATTTTGTACATATGCATATAGTTATTTTGTACATATGCATATAGTTAATATAAAATATGCATATACGTTATTTTGTAAATATGCACATGGTTATTTTGTAAATATGCATAGTTATTTTGTAAATATGCACATAGTTATTTTGTAAATATGCATATAGTTATTTTGTAAATATGCATATAGTTATTTTGTACATATGCATATAGTTAATATAAAATATGCATATAGTTATTTTGTAAATATGCACATGGTTATTTTGTAAATATGCATATAGTTATTTTGTAAATATGCATATAGTTAATATAAAATATGCATATAGTTATTTTGTAAATATGCATATAGTTATTTTGTAAATATGCATAGTTATTTTGTAAATATGCACATAGTTATTTTGTAAATATGCATATAGTTATTTTGTACATATGCATATAGTTAATATAAAATATGCATATAGTTATTTTGTAAATATGCATATAGTTATTTTGTAAATATGCATATAGTTATTTTGTAAATATGCATATAGTTATTTTGTAAATATGCATATAGTTATTTTGTAAATATGCATATAGTTATTTTGTACATATGCATATAGTTAATATAAAATATGCATATAGTTATTTTGTAAATATGCATATAGTTATTTTGTAAATATGCACATAGTTATTTTGTAAATATGCATATAGTTATTTTGTACATATGCATATAGTTAATATAAAAATATGCATATAGTTATTTTGTAAATATGCACGTAGTTATTTTGTAAATATGCATTAAGTTATTTTGTAAATATGCACATAGTTATTTTGTAAATATGCATAAAGTTATTTTGTAAATATGCACATAGTTTTTTTTTTGTAAATATGCATATAGTTTTTTTTTTGTAAATATGCACATAGGTTTTTTGCAAACATGCACATAGAGTTTTGTAAATATGCATGTATAATTTTTTTTGTAAATATGCACATTGTGGTTTGTTGTGGCTGAATGCTGTGTGAGAGAAAAGATAAGAAAGTTACCGTCGCTTCTAACTTTCTCACTGAGTGATTGATAGATAAAGGGTATTACAGTATGTACGGTAAGCACAGAGAAGCAAACACATGTAAAGGACGGACACTATGCAAAATGCAAATGAGACGCTGTATCGTCGCGAATATGTTAATTAGTGTGTGACGTCATCTAGCGACATTTAGCGACTTTGAGCAGGCTTTAGCTACTTTCCATTGAAACTAGTTGGCAGCAATGCGTCCAGCTCTTTTGGCTCCAAAATGGATCTGAAAAATCTGTTTTGTATTTTTACAAGTCTGTGATTGGTGTTAAAACAATTGTAATATAAATGATTAGGGTGCACAGTTGGCATATGCTGGTGTAGGTGCTCCTGTGATGCATCTACACACACTGTTTCTTAGAACTTTATTCACGAGTGGAACATTCAGACAATTATTACAACAATAAAACTATTGTCAACGCAATGGTCAACATGTATTGAACATAGAAGCTTTAATTGCACATCTGAATGTAGCACTGATGCAATGTGACTGTAAGCATGTTTTGCCTCCGAGAGCCTGAACAGAATATGCTTATTCAATCTCAGACAGATGCTGCAAACCAACCGGTCTCTCTTGCTGATGTCCTGTCAGCACAGTTCGTGATACCTGCGAGCGGTGCTGCATTCTCGGTAAACATTGAGTTGACCTTTGGGTCTGGAGTCACTGACCCCAGAGGGCGGGAAATCAAACCGTTGTTTTGCCCGGATGCTACGAATGACCTTTACACAGACATACCTCCTACACCAACACCATCTTCGAAAGCCAAATGTGTAGAATGTATTAGTGCTAGAAACGGCTAGAAACACTTAACCGGTGTTTAACAAAACACTGGCGAGTTTATGACATATAAAGATTAGTGTGATTATCAAGGATGCCTCGGAGAAATAGTCATTTTCGTAAGTCTCATTCTACAATCGTAGCCTGTTCAATGTAGCATGAAAGTATCCAAACGTGGTGCTTATGCGTGGGAAATTGGGGAGAATATCTGGACTCGGAACTCCGTGATGATTTAGGGAACTCTAAGGGCTGTAAAATTAATGGACCTGAAAAACGAGAACAATCTCGCTGTTAGAGAAAAATGACTACCAGTTAATACACTCGTTAATATCTCTTTAAAAAGGTTGTATCATACCTTGTTTTCTCATTTGACTCTTTTCCGATGACGATGTTATTTTTTGCACCAAAAACAGTCAATTTAACTAAACAGTCGTTTGGATGCACATGACGATGTTCCAAGCTCTTTACGACCAGGTTTCGGGCCACTTTAACAGTCCAGATGGGTCTGCGTTACGTTGGACACACATTCTGTCCCGTTTTATTTATTGCTATTTGCTTTCAGAGCAACACATGATATAAATAAGAGGTTATTTTTTTTTTTTACGTTTTATACTCCAACCACAGCAGTGACTCTCAAAACGACACAGTCAAGTGTGCAATCAAACTGGACATCGCCAGTGCTAATAATCGCAATAAAACCAATTTATTTATTGTTCTGTAGAGAGCACGAGGGAGAGAAAGAAAGAAGCTCCTGTGGACTTTATTTGAGCTGGCTGGTTTTCCACTGACAGCAGTAATTATCTTCTGACTCACTGAGATAAACTGTGTGATCACACACACGTGTAAACAGTGAGTAGAAGTCATTAAATTGATTAAATTGAACTTTACGTTAGAATACTCCAGTATCTCTGTTCTTGTGGGCATTGAGCTTCATGTGAATGAATTGAGGTTCAATGAATATCTTGTATTTATGCACGTAATTCCACAATTACCAACAGTTAGAAGCAAGAATAGGAGGGGACCTGGGTATCTCAGCGAGTATTGACGCTGACTAACACCCCGAGTGACTCCAGCCAGGTCTCCTAAGCAACCATATTTGCCTGGTTGCTAGGGAGGGTAGAGTCACATGGGGTAACCTCCTCGTGGTCGCTATTAGTGGTTCTCACTCTGGATAGTTGTGCGTGGATCGTGGAGAGTAGCATGAGCCTCCACATGCTGTGAGTCTCCGCGGTGTCATGCACAACGAGTCACGTGATTAGATGCGCGGATTGACGGTCTCAGAAGTGGCGTCACATGGGGTAACCTCCTCGTGGTGGTGATTAGTGGTTCTCTCAATGGGGCGTGTGGTGAGTTGTGTGTGGATCGTGGAGAGTAGCATGAGCCTCCACATGCTGTGAGTCTCCGCGGTGTCATGCACAATGAGTCACGTGATCAGACGTGGAGGCAACTGAGACTCGTCCTCCACCACCCGGATTGCGGCGAATAACCGTGTCACCACGAGAACCTACTAAGTAGTGTGAATTGGCCATTCCAAATTGGGGAGAAAAGGGGATTAAAACAAAGAAAAAAACAAGCAAAAATAGGTTTCATACTTCCGTAATATTGTTGAATTCACCATTGCTTTTTGACCAGTCTACACAACAGTCTACTCCACAATGCAAGTAGAGTTTTTTAGCGTGTTGCTATGTTGCTAGGTGGTTTCTAGATATGACTCGATCCCTCCTTCAATGTAAACCTATGGGATTTTTTCACCTGCTTTATTGTCCGCCAGGAGGAACTATGTAGTCTGACCTCTTAGTAAAGTAACAGCACACATCTCCTCAACAAGACACGTGATTTCAGGTGTCATTCATGTCTGGAACACAAACACTAAATAATCAATCCGCGCATTTTATCACGTGGCTTGTTGAGAGCGTTACCGCGGAGTGCATGCGGAGGCTTCACGCTATTCTCCGCGGCATGCACGCACAACTCACCACTCGCCCCAACGAGAGCGAGAACCTCATTATAGTGACCACGAGGAGGTTACCCCATGTGACTCTACCCTCCCTAGCAACCGGGACAATTTGGTTGCTTAGGAGACCTGACTGGAGTCACTCAGTTCGCCCTGGATTCAAACTCACGACTCCAGGGGTGGTAGTCAGCGTTAATACCGTCCCCAAGTAAAAAGTATTATTAAATATCACTGAATGAACCTGAATACTAGGGGTGTAACGGTTCTTGGTAAAAAAAAACGAACCATACGGTTCGCCACCCACGTTTCGGTAAGCATTGGCACCGCGGTTCACCTCAAGTTTAATCATGCATCTGAAGCACAAGGTTTGGCGAAGGAAACAAAATGTCAAAAGCAAGCGCAGTTACAACCTCCACTAACGCACCTGACTGGCTCTGCAGAAGTCCCGTCTTCTCGCACACCAATTGGTCGATTATAAGAGGCTCGCAGCAACTATTGTCCAAATTCCTGCCAGTCAATTTCTCCGCGAATGCACAAAGCGCTGCTGTGCTCGGCATGTCTGGACTGGTAATCTGGCATACCGGTCATTTTCCCTGTGGGCCGACGCACTTTGGGGCTGATCAGGTGCGAGCTGCCATTGGGAGAACAGCGAGTTGGCCGCGTTAAGCTAAAATGAGCCGGCGTGTTTTGCAGAACTGACCACAAAGCGGCGCCGCAATGTGCAGAAAAGGGCAACAGGTTTTGGGCCAGTTGCCATGTAAAATACCGGGCCGATTTCTCTTCCCAGTCCAGCCCTGGTGATCGCCATCAAACAGTTGCTTGACAGTAGCAGCAAACGACTGCTGAGTGGAAACAATGCCCAAACGAAAGTGCAAATTTACAGAAGATTTGCACCAAAAATTCTCATGCTTTCATCCAGGTGGAGATCCAGCAGAATGTATGACATGTTAGAAGCACACATTAGCACTGCCATGCATAAAGGGTCAGCAAAAGGTCAAAGTTCATCAGGTAAATTAACCAACTACTTTAAGCGACCAGGTACATTTGTGATCACATTGCTTCATTTTCCATGGCCATAAAAATAATAGTAATAGTAAATGAAGGTACACTCATGGCATCTTATTTTAGTACATGGACATTCAAAAGAATGTTGGACATTTTTTTTATTTATATATTTATGTTATGCTAATAGAGCGTCTTTTTACTGTATTAAAGTTTGCATTCATAGTAGCACTGTTTTGAACCCTATTACCCCCCGCCCCCATAGTGAAAAATAAAGGTGACCTCTTTTTGGAAACCCAGAATATGGTCACCCTATCAAAAATAAAATGAGAATGCCACCAAACACCGAATGAATACAATTGCTTGTCACTTTCATATAAGCAATTACCTGAAACACACAGTTTCACAATTTGTCCCTCACACACATTCTTGCCTGCATCGCACTGATTTAAAGGAGACCTATTATGCCCCTTTTTACAAGATGTAACATAAGTCTCAGGCGTCCCCAGAACATGTCTGAAGTTTCAGCTCAAAATACTCCACGGATCATTTATTATATCATGTTATAAATGCCTCTTTTTGGGTGGAATCAAAAACAAGCTGATTTCGTGTGTGTCTCTTTAAATGCAAATGAGCTGCTGCTCCCCGCCCCCTTTCAGGAAGAGGGCGGTGCCTTTACAGCTCATGCTTCTGTTACTACAGCAACAACAAATCAGAACCAATATGACTGACAGCGTAAATACCGGAGTTGATGCACAGGGCTGGACTGGGAAGAGAAATCCATCCGGCCCAAAAGTTGCACGGGGGGTGTTCGCTGTCCTTTTCTGCATATCGTGGTGCCGTTTTATGGTCCGTTCTGCATAACGCTGTGGCTCATTGAAGATTATCGCGACCCATTTGCCCCGTTTCGTGGCCGACCCACCGGCTCGCTCGGTTCTACAGATGGCCAATCCGCCGCTGATCGGCCCCAAAGTGCGTCGGCCCACCGGGAAAATGCCCGGTATGCCAGATTTTCAGCGGCTCTGATGCCGGGAGTGCATGAAGACCCTTATGTTCACTTTTACAGCAACAACAGACACTTATGAGACATTATTCTTCTCACTGTATCTGCTCCAGTGTGTGTAGATCACTCAGGGGAGGAGCTATGATAATAGGGCGGAGTCTGTCACCAGTCGTGGGCGTGGCCTGTTCTAACCTGTCGTCACTTTAGAGCAGAAAGGAAAAGCGTTCATTTTGACACACTGTTTTTAACGAATAGAAATATAAGAAAGAGGAGTGGGTGACTTTATCATTGTAGGGTGCTTGTGCACACACACTGCCGACCATAATAGGTCCCCTTTAATGATTTGCCATCTCTTTTCTCCTCGTAATTCATGCAGACTTGCTGACTGTCTCTTTCTGGTTTTGAAAGTCAACTAACACCACCACAACCTCAGGATTCAGAAATGACATTTAAAATGGTTTCAGAGATGTTACAACATCTACGAGTCCACCTGTGATAACCTCACGGTCTGAATCTGGGCACTTTCACAATAGTGTCTATGACGTCATAATGACGTCATAACCCTGATTTATCACCAACATGACCGAACTAACCATTCTGTCGGTTAGTGAACTGTAAGTCACGTTGGATGGAAAGAAATCTGCTAAACGGGCCGTAACAACATCAGATCGCCGCTGCATTCAATTCCATCAACAGCTCGCAGCCAGTGAGGCTTGCCAATTGTTCTGAATTTATGAATTTCATCTTGTGAATTTGCAGAGCTGAAGTGTGTTGACCTTTTTCTGCCCTGCACACATCGAGTCGCCCCTGTGCTGCTCCTCTCAAATTAAAAGCTTAATATCTATTGATATTGAAGAGAAAATTGAAAGAAGACAATAGAGTGAGAGCGCTGAACCAGAGCGCTTTGTGATTATTTATCCAGAACGGACTAAGAGATCATACGCCATCAATATTATGAATAGATAGCCATCAGTGTTATAAACACACACATCGTCACAGAGCGCAATACGATGAAGCAGCAGGCCATAAATCACATCTCTTCCAAGTTAAGGGGCGTTCACACTGTGCAGCGATTTGCAGCGACACTTTAGAAGTGTTTCAATATCAATGAGATTTTCGATTCAAGGCCATACGTGTAGAAAATCAACTAGCAACCGACAGTATAGAGGCTTTGTGTCCTGCAACGATTTATTTGCTGTTAGTGTGAACGCACCTTTAGTCCTAACCAGCCACGGCAAGCAACAAGATATTGTGTTCAGGTCTGGGAAATAATATTGACTTTCCATTTAATGAGGGAGCGTTAGTGGTGACGTAGTGGGCTAAAGCACATAACTGGTAATCAGAAGGTTGCTGGTTTGATCCCCACAGCCACCACCATTGTGTCCTTGAGTAAGGCACTTAACTCCAGGTTGCTCCGGGGGGATTGTCCCTGTAATAAGTGTACTGTAAGTCGCTTTGGATATAAAAGCGTCTGCCAAATGCATAAATGTAAATTAATATATCGGTTTTACCGATTAATCGGTGCCGATAGTTGCTTTTTGGCACTATCGGTTTTCGGCAAAAATCTATAATGATAGTTGCAGTTTTTTTTCCTTCATGTTTCTTAATCTTTCATTATTGAAAATACTTATTATATCATATTTTTATCCTCACTTCAATTATATATATATATATATATATATATATATATATTTATAACATGCTAAATAAATGGAAATGAAATGTTAATCCTCATTTGGTAAAGTATATATATTGAAAACCCTTCATATGGTAAATATATATATAGACTATAAAAAGCTTAATTTGGTTAATATTTACATTTAGAGCATTGTAACGGAGACAAGTCTTCCTCATTTCAATATAAGAGTCCCTGTGTGTTTTGGGCTTGTTTACAGTTGATATTCCCGCATTATGCAGCAAATATGTTTTTTTTTCTAATTATTATTGTGATTTTATTTATTTTGGACACTTGTTGCCTCTGTGCCTGTGCACAGAGTATGAAAAGACTAAGTATTTCATTTTATAAATAGATTTTAAAAACTATCGGCCGATTAATCGGTTATCGGCCTTTTCCGCCACCTTAGTTATGGGTTAGTTCACTGTCGGTCAACCTGCACTTGATACAACACATTTTCACTGATTTTAATTTTAAAAATCATTGTACATGAGTGTTTTTTTTAAATACATTTTGGGTAATTATATATATATATATATATATATATATATATGTATATTAATTACCCAATTACCATTTTGAGTAATTAATAAATATATATATATATATTTTTTATTTTATTTTTATTTTTATATATATGTATATTAATTAACTGGCTGACCTGTCCAGGGTGTCCCCGCCTTTAGCCCAATGTTAGCTGGGATAGGCTCCAGCCCCTGCGACCCTGTACACAGGATAAGCGGTTGATCGATGGATGGATGGATGGATGTATATTAATTACCCAATTACCATTTTGAGTAATTAATACATATATATATATATATATATATATTTATTATTATAATTATTTTTATATGTATATTAATTACCCAAATGATTTAATTTTTTACAATTTTTTACAAATTATTTAATATAAAATAAATATTTTAGCATCTATCAATATATTTTTCTGCTATATTTCCTGGCCGTTTGTTTTTGTACCTTTTAGAACACATCAAAGACATCAAGAATACACTGTTTCGCCATGTGGATCAAATCCTTTGAAAAAGAGAGACGATCTCCCTCGCCGCTCTGAACTCTTTTGACTAACTGTGAGAGCTGTGCTTTGCTGGTGCCTGATATAGTTTGCCCATCCATGTATCATGCCCATTATAGAGAGAATGAAAGCGAGAGAACATAACCACAACCCTGCATTCCCAGCAGAGAAAGAAAAATGATAGCATCAGGAGCAGAGCATGCTGGGTAGTCTGCAGGAGGTAGTAGGATGTTACAGAGATAACAGGGTGTGTGGAGCGATGCTCTGCTGGATAACTAACCAGCTGAAACTAGCCCTGCAACAGCCCTGACACTACACTATTTGACCATTATACTCATTATTGATCCACAGTAAATGAATGCCAGTGCATTAACTCGTGCTGTGATTGCTTGTTCCTCTATGGCTTCAGATGACTTGGAATAAAGCACACTAGACATTTTGAGAAACTTTTATGGCATTTATTTGTCCATACTGGAGCCTTAGAGTCTCTGGTCACTAGTGTTGCCAAAAGTACCGGTACTTTTCTTAAATAAAATGAATGTTAATATCATGATATGTCCTACAGTGAGTATTAAACCAGTCTGAGTCTCCATCCGAGCTGCGTTCTTTAAATGAATGTGTGACGCAGACGCTCATACACCGACATTGAGAATCATTTGCATTTTATGAGATGACAGAGCAGAGCACTAATCCACTGTGAAGCGTACAGCCCATGCAAACAATTTATTTATATAATTACATTTATATAATTATAATCACAGCGTCTGTGCTTTAATGATCACGCTCAGCCATGTAACGAACCTTTAATCTGGAGCGATAAAGTGAAACTTCTGTCAAAAACACACGTCAAAATAAAAGCACTATTCAAAATAAAAGCACTATTCAAAATAAAAATAAAAGCACTTTTCAAAATAAAAGCATTTTTCAAAATAAAAGCACTTTTCAAAATAAAAGCACTTTTCAAAATAAAAATAAAAGCACTACTCAAAATAAAAGCATTTTCAAAATAAAAGCACTAATTCAAAATAAAAGCATTTTTCAAAATAAAAGCACTTTTCAAAATAAAAAGCACTATTCAAAATAAAAGCATTTTCAAAATAAAAGCACTATTCAAAATAAAAGCACTATTCAAAATAAAAATAAAAGCACTATTCAAAATAAAAGCATTTTTCAAAATAAAAGCACTTTTCAAAATAAAATCACTATTCAAAATAAAAGCATTTTTCAAAATAAAAGCACTATTCAAAATAAAAGCACTATTCAAAATAAAAGCACTTTTCAAAATAAAAAGCACTATTCAAAATAAAAGCATTTTCAAAATAAAAGCACTATTCAAAATAAAAGCACTATTCAAAATAAAAATAAAAGCACTATTCAAAATAAAAGCATTTTTCAAAATAAAAGCACTTTTCAAAATAAAAGCACTTTTCAAAATAAAATCACTATTCAAAATAAAAGCATTTTTCAAAATAAAATCACTTTTCAAAATAAAAGCACTATTCAAAATAAAAGCACTATTCAAAATAAAAGCTAGACGGCTGAAATGGAGGTGCATAGTTCAATATAATATTCACTGTAGTAACATAATTAATAATAAATAATGACTAATAAATAATGATAATAATAATAATAATAATAATATATCTAAGCACAATATCATGTGTTTTATTTTCACTTAGAATTAATTTTAATGATGAAATTAAATTGAAAACAGGAAAAAAATGACAACAATATTTAAAACAAAAAAAAACATGATTTTTTAAGCAATGCATTCTTAATTGAGAAGGGAACATGCATTTTTTATTACTTATTATTTACTTGGAAATGTAACTTTAAATAGACTAAAGTAGTGTGTTTAGACATAAACAAAAAACTGCTAAAATATTCTTTAAAACTCAAAAAGTCAGTCAGTTATATGAGTTTAGCACAACATCAGGATGAGTAAATAATGATATATTGTATCATGTTATTTAATATAATTGATATATGTTTATTATAATATACTACATTTAAGTGCACATTATTAAATTGATTACATTTATTATTTTCCTAAAAATTCTACAAACAATACGCCATAATGACAACGTGAAAGAAGAGAATTTTTATTAAAAATGTATATATATATTTTTTTTAAATCACATGTACATAAGTATTAACACCCTTTGCTCAATACTTTGTTGAAGCACCTTTGGCACCAATTACAGCCTCAAGTCTTTCTCTCCTCTCAAGCTCCATCAGGTTGGATGGGGAGCGTCGGTGCACAGCCATTTTCAGATCTCTCCAGAGACGTTCAATCGGGTTCAAGTCTGGGCTCTGGCTGGGCCACTCAAGGACATTCACAGAGTTGTACCGTAGCCACTCCTTTGTTATCTTGGCTGTGTGCTCAGGGTCGTTGTCCTGTTGGAAGAAGAACCTTCGCCCCAGTCTGAGGTCTAGAGAGCTCTGGAGCAGGTTTTCATCAAGGATGTCTCTGTACATTGCTGCATTCATCTTTCCCTCGATCCTGGCCAGTCTCCCAGTTCCTGCCGCTGAAAAACATCCCCACAGCATGATGCTGCCTCCACCATGCTTCACTGTAGGGATGGTATTGGGCAGGTTGAGGGGTGCCTGGTTTCCTCCAGACATGACGCTTGCCATTCAGGCCAAAGAGTTCAATCTTTTACTCCTCATGGTCTGAGAGTCTGACTGAAATAATGAATTGAATCCATTTTGGAATAAGGCTGTAACACAACAAAATGTGGAAAAAGGGAAGCGCTGTGAATACTTTCCGGATCTTTTAAGATTTCCTATTTCTCTCGCAATGTCACAATCTCGAAAGTCTCTTTTAAAAAAGCTTGATCGAACTAGCTGAGTTTTGTCTGATGGATCGGATTGACTTTTCTGCTATTTCAAACAGTCTAAAAATAAAAACGAGGGAAGGAGCGAGAGATATTGATTATCTTACAAGCTCTCGGCTGAAAAGAGAAAAACCAATTCCAGTCTAATCAGGATTAAACGTCTCCAAAGTGCTTTTAAAAGTTGGGGAAAATTGATAACTTGAATTCAACAATGAGAATGACTGTGAACCCGGCCGAGTGCAGAATTAGAGAGAGATTAGAGGAGTTCGGCGGCGTGAAACATCACAGAAATATGAAATTGGAAAGATGGAATAAAAATGGAAGAAGATCTGAAGATGCAAAACACAGTTCAGTGTAGCTTCTGAATTTAATCAGGGATTTTGATCCTTGGAAATTGTCACATCTGATTTGTTTAGTGGGTATTTTTGTCTCCGAGTGCAGCAAATCTAAAACCTTTCCATCTGAAAATGCACAGTGCATTAGTGAGAGGGACAGACCTAACGTTGTTATGACAACCCGTATTATTAGACTAATTATGAAGTATAGTACAGCTGCTCTGTTGTACTATCAACAGCACTGGAAAGATTCGGTAATATTTGTTGAGGATTAAACCCAGGATGCATGTAGGGTTTGTGTTAGTCTGGAAAATGCCTTTGTATCTTATCAAGCTGATATACACTCACCTAAAGATTATTAGGAACACATACTAATACTGTGTTTGACCCCCTTTCGCATTCAGAACTGCCTTAATTCTACGTGGCATTGATTCAACAAGGTGCTGAAAGCATTCTTTAGAAATGTTGGCCCATATTGATAGGATAGCATCTTGCAGTTGATGGAGATTTGTGGGATGCACATCCAGGGCACGAAGCTCCCGTTCCACCACATCCCAAAGATGCTCTATTGGGTTGAGATCTGGTGACTGTGGGGGCCATTTTAGTACAGTGAACTCATTGTTATGTTCAAGAAACCAATTTGAAATGATTCGAGCTTTGTGACATGGTGCATTATCCTGCTGGAAGTAGCCATCAGAGGATGGGTACATGGTGGCCATAAAGGGATGGACATGGTCAGAAACAATGCTCAGGTAGGCCGTGGCATTTAAACGATGCCCGATTGGCACTAAGGGGCCTAAAGTGTGCCAAGAAAACATCCCCCACACCATTACACCACCACCACCAGCCTGCACAGTGGTAACAAGGCATGATGGATCCATGTTCTCATTCTGTTTACGCCAAATTCTGACTCTACCATCTGAATGTCTCAACAGAAATCGAGACTCATCAGACCAGGCAACATTTTTCCAGTCTTCAACTGTCCAATTTTGGTGAGCTCTTGCAAATTGTAGCCTCTTTTTCCTATTTGTAGTGGAGATGAGTGGTACCCAGTGGGGTCTTCTGCTGTTGTAGCCCATCCGCCTCAAGGTTGTGCGTGTTGTGGCTTCACAAATGCTTTGCTGCATACCTCGGTTGTAACGAGTGGTTATTTCAGGCAAAGTTGCTCTTCTATCAGCTTGAATCAGTCGGCCCATTCTCCTCTGACCTCTAGCATCAACAAGGCATTTTCAGCCCACAGGACTGCCGCATACTGGATGTTTTTCCTTTTCACACCATTCTTTGTAAACCCTAGAAATGGTTGTGCGTGAAAATCCCAGTAACTGAGCAGATTGTGAAATACTCAGACCGGCCCGTCTGGCACCAACAACCATGCCACGCTCAAAATTGCTTAAATCACCTTTCTTTCCCATTCTGACATTCAGTTTGGAGTTCAGGAGATTGTCTTGACCAGGACCACACCCCTAAATGCATTGAAGCAACTGCCATGTGATTGGTTGATTAG
Source organism: Xyrauchen texanus (assembly GCF_025860055.1). Lineage (NCBI taxonomy): Eukaryota > Metazoa > Chordata > Actinopteri > Cypriniformes > Catostomidae > Xyrauchen > Xyrauchen texanus. The sequence continues at coordinate 2,081,595 of NC_068311.1, read as the reverse complement.
ATAATTGCATTAATGAGAAATTGAACAGGTGTTCCTAATAATCCTTTAGGTGAGTGTAGACACAAGAACTGTTCTCCAAGTATCTAGGAGAATTGGGGCTGTTTTAAAAGTAAAGGTGGTCACACCGAATATTGAGATTACGTCAAAATACAACTCTTGACCTTTGTTATGGATCAATTAAGGATGCATATAAGTCTTTGATTCAGCCTCCAGTGGGGTCATCGGACCATAATACTGTCCTACTTGTTCCTGTGTATAAAACTGTTTTAAAAAGAGTACGGCCACAGACTAAGAACGTCAGCTTGTGGTCTGAGGAGTCTACTGCATCCTTGCAGGGATGTTTGGAGTGTACGGACTGGGATGTTTTTTATGACTCTTGCTTGAATATAGATGAGCTTACAGATGTCATTAGTAATTATATCTCCTTTTGTGAAGAGATGCTTATCCCCCGTAAGACTGTTAAAATATTCTCAAACAATAAGCCATGGTTCACAAATTCCCTCAAAGTACTTATGAATGAAAGATGTAGAGCATTTCATGAGGGTAATCTGGACAAAAAACTTGAACTGCAGAAGGAAATAAAAATAGAAACGAGAAAAGCAAAGTTAAATTACAAAATAAATCTTGAGAAAAAGTTGAGCATGAACAATTTGGGGTCTGTCTGGAAGGGGATGACGCTCATAACCGGAATTAAAGGGTGTGAGATCAAGAAAGTTCAATTACCTGGGTATGACTCTAGCAGTCAGTTGGCAGAGGACTTAAATAAGTTTTATTTATGATTTGATGTGCCTGAATTTGGTCCTGTGATAGAGTCTATGAAATCTAAAATGAGTTATGGTTGTGCTTATAACTTTTTTTGATGAATTGTCTGTGATGGAAGTCTTCAAGGGTTGTAATGTGAGAAAAAGCCCTGGTCCAGATAAAATCGGAGGGCGTTTGATTAAGGTCTGTGCAGAACAATTGGCACCAGTGTTTTGTAATATCTTTCAAATATCACTTGCCCTCCAGAGAGTTCCAAAACTTTGGAAGGAAGCCACTGTAGTGCCAGTGCCGAAAACTACACATGCTGTAACATTAAATGACCTTAGGCCAATAGCATTAACATCCCTTATAATGAAATGCTTTGAGAAATTAGTAAAAGAAGAATTGTTAGGTAAAACTAAGAATCTGTTAGACCCTCCTCAGTTTGCCTACAGAACTAAGCGAGGTGTTGAGGACGCAACAGCAACTCTACTAAATATAGTATTGCAGCATCTAGAGGGTAGTAAAACACACGCCAAGCTCTTATTTATTGATTTCTCATCTGCTTTTAATTCTCTACAACCACGTATTTTAGCAGATAAGTTAATTACTAATTTTGGTCTTGATCTTAACTTGGTAGGTTGGGTCTTAGATTTTTTAACTGAACGAACTCAAAGAGTGCTGAGTAAATGGTAGTCTCTCAGCCCCCTGATAACATCTACAGGTTCTCCTCAAGGATGTGTCTTGTCTCCTTTATTGTATATTTTATATACAAATGATTGTATAAGTAAACATAAAAATAGGCATTTTTTAAAATTCGCAGATGACACAGTCATTGTGAGTCTTCTAGAAGACAATGAAATCTGCCATGGTCCAGTGGTTGATGATTTCGTAAAATGGTGTGATGATGCCTGTTTGCAGCTCAATGTATCCAAGACAAAAGACATGAGTATTGACTTCAGAACACAAACACATCCTTCCCAAGACACATTTATTAAGAACAAGAAGGTGGAATGTGTGGAAAGCTATAAATATCTGGGGACAATTATTGATAAAAGATTGCGGTTTGACTTGAACACAGAGGCCCTGTGTAAAAAGGGACAGCAGCGCATTTATTGTCTTAGAAAATTGAGATCATTTAATATAGACAAGACACTGATGGAACTGTTCTATAAGTCTTATATAGAGCCAGTGTTGTCCTTTTCCATGCTGCCCTCAGTTCGTCATTATCAATTACCAAAGATTAAAAATAATCGATATAAATTCTCCTTTGTTCCGAGTGCAATTAGACTACTAAATAAGTCTTAAAGGTATTTATTAAGGGTTTTATATTTTATGTATTTATTGTATTTGAAATCCTTAATGTGTATTGGTATTGCTATTATGATGTATTGTATGTGTCAGTTTGTGTCTGTTTATCTGTGCTGCACCCAAATTGCCCATAAGGGATCTTAATAAAGCTTGACTTGAGATAGATTTGTATATGTTTTCTGGACTTTGTCTGACGTTAACTGATAAATGAAAACTATTAATGTCATTATTTTTGAAGACTTTTTCACAAGTGCATAAAACTTTTGCACAGTCCTGTAAGTGTTCTTCATCTTATTGTGAATGATTCGTCAGTGCACGTAACGTTTCACAAACATGTAACAACATGCTCCGCCCCTGAAATGACTTTTCAATCTTGATGACATCACCAAGCCCTCTTATATTTGCCATACAGAGTCCACCCATAAAGCACCATTGAGGCTACAAAACGAGCTTAAAATACGTGCTTAATATGAAATATTCCCCTGTGTGATAAACCGTTGGCTATGTTCAGAGTGCAACGCTAGTTTAACAGTTACGTAACTCTGTTTAGCACTCACGGCACACCGAATCCTATTTTTTTATGCATTGCATGAAAAACAATTCTTTCCAATGATTGCAACATTTCTCAAAAGCTGAACTCATTCTTGAACGTTCTGCCTTATTATTGTCCTGCATTGTTTTGTTTGTGAGTGCGTTGTTGTTATATATGTTATATTTAGCTCAGCAGCGGTGAGCAGTACATACTAAATGCACTCGCTAGATAACAACCTTTGTGTTTGGTGCTGCTAAAGCTTGCACAGAAGAAGAAAACAAGTAGGCTACTTAAGGCCCTGAAACACCAGAACATATATATATATATATGGCAGGGTGGAGGGCGGGGCCGGGTCGTGATCCTACGCACCCGGTCCCGTATTAGGCTAATTATGCCTCCGTGAGGGTTAAAGGTCGACTGCAGGGGATCGTGCGGGAGAGAGAGATTGTTAACGGACATGTCCGTCGTGTGTGTGTTTATGTTGTCTTTTAAGTTTATCATTAAACCATCATTTATATCGTCAAGCCGGTTCTCGCCTCCTCCTTTCCATTGATCCCCTTTACACTGGTGCCGGAAACCCGGGAAGGAGGAGGGATACGCCGTAGCAGAGTTCTCGCCACTACCGTCCACACCACCGTCTGCCGGGGGACGAGGAGCCCAGCTGCCTGAAAGAGGACGATGGCCGCCGACCGCGAGGGGAGAATGGGCTCCTAACCGACCGCCTGGAGCGGTCAGGGCCGCTGCCAGGGGCGCAGGAGTCGCCAACCGGCCGCTGAAACGCAACAGGGTTTAAGACCGTTGACCGTGAGTGGGAAGGGGCTCACTGGCGACGCCTGAGCGGAGAACGCTGCCAGGGCGAGGAGACCTTCTGTTCCCGAGCGCAGGCGTCCGTCCACCAGGGGCTGGAGGTCTGCCTCTGATCCGCCCGGAGAAGCATGGCTGTCGTCCCCGCCCTCCGCCCTGCCACAATATACTAAGGGTTTTGCTGCTGGTTACTAAACGCTGTTGTCTGGTAATTTCTATACTGGAGGTGTGACATCAGGTTAACATCTATAGCATTAATGAGACTACATGTGTGTTTAATTAACGAAGCAGTGGATGAATCACAAATAACAGTTCATAACATCTATTTATTTCATTCTCTCTTTTGAATCATCAGCTCAGGAGGAAAATCCAGCAACAATAGTTCCTGTCTGTTGACACTTGATCCTGGCAGTGTGGACATTTATGTACATTTAATTGGTTAATGTTGGTATTCTGGAACATTGGTTACTGTAGGCACCAACCTTAATTTAATCCAACCTCAACACAAGAAAACATTGATGCTTGTTTTTCTATCATGGTGGTTGATTTATTTAGTTTTTTATGGAGCTAATTATATTTTTGGACCGACCGACCGACCGGACAGATAGATAGATAGATAGAACGAAAGAGTAGACAGACAGACAGACAGACAGATAAGAAACTTCCTCAATTTACCTCAGCCCATCAAACCTACTGGAGGCTCTTGAGATTTGAGGCTCTTTTGAGGCTGTATTTGCCCACATCCAGCCCTGATTTCATGCATGAATGAATATAAAACTCATCTTTAGATATGGCAGATTCCATGTCACACACAAGCTGAACATGACAGTAATACGGAATGATATTCATAAGATCATATCAATAGCAGGACTCTGACAACCTGTGTGGCGATCAATTTTCCAAATAATATTCTTTTGAGTGTTATAACTGTTGCTAAAGGATTAATGTTTCATGCATGAAATCTCGCTGTAGTCTTACAGATCATAATGTAGCTTAAAAACCCTGCAAGCATTTCATATACTCTTTCAGCACAGCGTCACAGCCAAGTACGATCAACTGAAAGATTATCTTGGACAAGAAACGGGTCTTTGTTTCCCTCTACACTGATATCATCTCTGTAGTTCTGTTTACAATTACAATTACATTTTCTACATGGATACAACGCAATAATTTCTTGTCCTACCATGCTAATTATTGTATTGCAGTTTTCATAATGATGTGTAATGAGAGTTATGGAGTGCGCAGATGGCGTGGGTTTGGTTGTAGCTCCTTTAGCTAGCGGCAATTTCTGAATAAACATACATGCTGCATCATTTGAATATTAACATGTATAAGTTTGGAGAGTAAATTACAGATGAACAGGCAGATAGATAGAATGATTGACAGACAGACAGACAGCAGGCAGACAGACAGACAGACAGATAGAATGAAAGAGTAGACAGACAGACAGACAGACAGACAGATAGATAGAATGATTGACAGACAGACAGACAGCAGGCAGACAGACAGACAGACAGACAGATAGAATGAAAGAGTAGACAGACAGACAGACAGACAGACAGATAGATAGATAGAATGATTGACAGACAGATAGACAGCAGGCAGACAGACAGACAGACAGACAGACAGATAGATAGAATGAAAGAGTAGACAGACAGACAGACAGATAGATAGAATGATTGACAGACAGATAGACAGCAGGTAGACAGACAGACAGACAGATAGATAGAATGAAAGAGTAGACAGACAGACAGACAGATAGATAGATAGATAGATAGACAGACAGAATGAAAGAGTAAACAGACAGACAGACAGACAGACAGACAGAAAGACAGACAGATAGAATGAAAGAGTAAACAGACAGACAGACGGAGAGACAGACAGACAGACAGAATGAAAGAGTAGACAGACAGACAGATAGATAGAATGAAAGAGTAAACAGACAGACAGACAGACAGATAGATAGAATGAAAGAGTAAACAGACAGACAGACAGACAGACAGACAGATAGACAGACAGACAGACAGATAGAATGAAAGAGTAAACAGACAGACAGACAGATAGACAGACAGACAGACAGACAGACAGACAGACAGACAGATAGATAGATAGATAAATAGAATGAAAGAGTAAACAGACAGACAGACAGATAGACAGACAGACAGACAGATAGATAGATAGAATGAAAGAGTAAACAGACAGACAGACAGACAGACAGATAGACAGACAGACAGACAGATAGATAGAATGAAAGAGTAAACAGACAGACAGACAGACAGATAGATAGATAGAATGAAAGAGTAAACAGACAGACGGACGGACTGAGAGACAGACAGACAGACAGACAGATTGACAGATAGATAGATAGACAGACAGAATGAAAGAGTAAACAGACAGACAGACAGACAGACAGACAGAAAGACAGACAGATAGAATGAAAGAGTAAACAGACAGACAGACGGAGAGACAGACAGACAGACAGAATGAAAGAGTAGACAGACAGACAGATAGATAGAATGAAAGAGTAAACAGACAGACAGACAGACAGATAGATAGAATGAAAGAGTAAACAGACAGACAGACAGATAGACAGACAGACAGACAGACAGACAGACAGACAGACAGACAGACAGACAGACAGATAGATAGATAGATAAATAGAATGAAAGAGTAAACAGACAGACAGACAGATAGACAGACAGACAGACAGATAGATAGATAGAATGAAAGAGTAAACAGACAGACAGACAGACAGACAGATAGACAGACAGACAGACAGATAGATAGAATGAAAGAGTAAACAGACAGACAGACAGACAGATAGATAGATAGATAGAATGAAAGAGTAAACAGACAGACGGACGGACTGAGAGACAGACAGACAGACAGACAGATTGACAGATAGATAGATAGACAGACAGACAGACAGACAGACAGACAGACAGACAGACAGATAGACAGATAGATAATAACTGGGTAGAGTGATAAAAATGGGACCACACCAGAGATGGGAAGAGAGAGCCGAGCTTCAGAGCTGTTTGTGTTGAGATTGTTCTACTGAAAAGCGCGTTGTTTGAGTGTACAAATAAACTGACCGTTTTTGAGTTTGAAGGGAGCGATTGGTGCTGGAACAGCTTATTCGTCATCTACGGAAAGGAACAGCAGAGTGGGTCCAGTGCCACCACCCGGCGTCGCTGAAGGAGGCCGTCCAACTGGCTGAGGACCATATGTGGGCATTTCAAGAGCCCTTCCACTCTCTCTCCCCCAAATCTCTCTATCCCCTCTCTCTCGTTGAGTGGAGGCTGCGGTTAGTTCCCACCTCACCCATCCACTAATTTTAGGAATTACTCGTAACTAGCCAGTAATCTACAATCTTGGTTCAAGTTCTGCAATATGACTAATTATGTTTGATTGGATATTACAAACTTTTAATGTGCAATTAACAGTTTGAAATATTCAGCCCAAATAAATCATATCTGAGTCAGACTCTGAAGAGTTTATGCCACCCCTCTGGGATTATATTTTAGGAGAAGCTACTAAAATATGAATTTGGTCTGCTGTTGTAAATTCACGAGCCACAGTCTTTCTCTCTTCTGTGACAGCGATTAAAGACCTGGTTGACTAGCCAAAGATCACAGGCTTAAATCTCAGAACAGGAAAATGCATTACCAGAAGCCCCTGTCATCAATGCACCCTTCACAAAACACTTATATACTAAACTGATTAAACCTCACCGACAGTGGAGCACAAATGTATTTTTAGAGCGAAAACACGCAAACCCTGAATCACACTGACCATAGTTAATGCAAATGCAATTACTACACGAGAACATGCGTCTTTTCCACACTGCTTTTAAATACAAAATAAAATTGCATATAATATACTAAGCTGCTATATGTAATGTTTTTACTGTACTAAATCATAAAATGACCATAATATGTCATTAGAGAATTAGGAAACATGTATGGCTTCTCTAGTATATTCTACTTTGGGGCAGCTGTGGCTCAGGTGGTAGAGCGAGTCGGCCTCTAATCTCAGGGTTGGTGGCACGATTCCCGGCCCACATGACTCCACATGCCGAAGTGTCCTTGGGCAAGACACTGAACCCCAAGTTGCTCCCAATGGCAGGCTAGCACCTTGCATGGCAGCTCTACCGTCATTGGTGTGTGAATGGGTGAATGAGTCACAGTGTAAAGTGCTTTGAAAACTGCTAAGGTTCAAAAAGCGCTATATAAGTACCCCCCCCCCCCCTTTCCCTGGGGGAGGGCGTGCCCTAAGCCCCGTCTGCTGGCAGCGGCCCTGGCTCCGTTGGGGTGGACGGTCTTAAACCCCGCCGCGTTTCAGCGGCTGGTAGGGGACTCCTCCGCCCCGGCACTGGCCCTGACCGCTCCAGGCAGTCGGTTAGGAGCCCTTTCTCCCCTCGCGGTCGACGGTCATCGTCCTCTTTCAGGCGGCTGGGCTCCTCGTCCCCCGGCAGATGGCCGCGGCTACTCCGTTGGGGTGGACGGTAGTGGCGAGAACCCCTCCTTCCCGGGTTTCGGCACCAGTGTAAAGGGATCAATGGAAAGGAGGAGGCGAGAACGAGCTTGTCAGTATAAATAATAGCTTAATATAAAACTTAACCAAAAGACAAACACACCCATGACATGTCCGTAAACTATCTCTCTCTCCCGCACGATCCTCTGCAGTTGACCTTTATCCCTCTCGGGAGGCTTGATTAGCCTAATACGGGACCGGGTTTGTAGGATCACTACCCCGCCCTCCACCGTTTACTTTGAAGTTTCCATTCCGGGACAGAATTTCTGTTTATGTTTTGGCCTGTGTGATCCCGCCCACTGCCCACTCACCAATTGTATTTTGACACCACCAGATCACTGCGTGCTGCAGCCATTGGAAACCAGCAAACGAACTGGATCAGAGATAACAGATCCACACGACCTTAAAAGCCTCGCCAGCCGTCTAAAAACCACAATGACCAGAGGCGTAGCAAAACAAGGATAAATACTGGAGATGCCTTTGGACGATGGAGACAGCTTAAAGCCCAGAGATCCTTTAAAACATTCCGGCAACCCGCATGAGCTTTGAGTCTGGTGCGGGACAGACAACACTCCAATATTTCAAATTTGGACTGCGGTACCCATTTCAAACGCTTACATACTGTATAGCAACTTTAATATACAATATTGATATCAATGAGATACATTTTTCCCTCTGATGTACTTTGTCAAAATTACCAGTTAGTTACTTGTCATTATATAAACATCTTAATTCAACCTATAGTCATCTTAAACCCACCAACCATCCTGTTGTCATGGCAATAAAATCCCAAATGTCTTCATTCATTATTAATACCAATACGACAACAGTACAAGACAAGCCTGGAAGTAATTATATTCTGACAGTCATTTCAAATTTTCACATTCTCTTGATGAAAAATGATTGGTATTATATAAATACACATATATATATATATATATAAATAATATGTTTTTCATGATTTGAAGCAAGTAGGTGGTAATTGAAATATTGAGGAGTTTAGAAATGCTCAAGGGAGAGCAGATGGTACTCTATTTGTCATAATAACAGTATCTGTCAATCAATGGGTTGTCAAGTCAACCAATGAGTGACACTTCACTTTCAAACCTGCGAGTTTCAAACTTACTGATGCAACACTGAATCTTGACAACACCGCAACACTTAACAATATAATTCATGTCATTTCCTCTTTTGCGAATTGGTTTTAAACGATTTCGAGGATGCAAGGTGACAGAAGCGTTCAAGCATTCTTAGCAGTGCAATTGAATATTTCAGATGCAAGAGGTAAAGTGCGTACAGTTATTTAAGAAGTCTGAGTATATGATCCCACTTCATCACTGCAGGGGGCACTGGGGAGTTCTGTGTACATAATCTTTCTGTATGGATACTTCAACAGTGCACAAATAGTGCATACATTTCTGGTAATGGAAAGTACATACTTTTAAGTATGAGTATGTAGTATGTCATCATACCAGTATATATCATCAAATTTGCATTTTTATATTACATACTGTATGCCCAGGGGTGTGAAGTTAGTGAAGTATTATTTTTTGGGATTTGTACCTTACTCGAGTGGAATTTAAACTGAATACTTTTACTTAATTACATTTACAAACAAAATAAAAATAATAGTATTTTTTTTTTTTTACCCATTTTTCTCCCAATTTGGAATGCCCAGTTCCCAATGCGCCTCAAGTCGTCGTGGTGGCATAGTGACTCACCTCAATCCGGGTGGCGGAGGATGGATCCCAGCTGCCTCCGCGTCTGAGATAGTCAACTCGCGCATCTCATCACGTGATTTGTTGACTTGTGACACGGAGACATAGCGTGTGTGGTGGCATCCGCGCCCAAATCACCACGTGCCCCTCTGAGAACGAACCACATTATAGCGACCATGAGGAGGTTCCCCCATCCTCCTTTCCCTTTAACCCCCTCACAGATGCTTTTTAGATGAAAATCATAAAAGTATGATTTTAGGTAGATTTTACAGTATGTTAACCGTAAAAATGAATATTATGTTTAACACGAGAATACAGACTACCAAGGGACAACCACAGCTGTCCCCTGGTAGTCAAGGGCCCCCTGGTTCTCTCTGAAGCATATAAACGGCTGACGTCACGAGGGGTTTAATATTAATAATAGTCAAGGGCCCCCTGGTAGTCAAGGGCCCCCTGGTTAATCAAGGGCCCCCTAGTTAGTCAAGGGCCCCCTAGTTAGTCAAGGGCCCCCTAGTTAGTCAAGGGCCCCCTGGTTGTCAAGGGCCCCCTGGTAGTCAAGGGCTCCCTGGTTAGTCAAGGGCTCCCTGGTTAGTCAAGGGCCCCCTGGTTAGTGAAGGGCCCCCTGGTAGTCAAGGGCTCCCTGGTTAGTCAAGGGCCCCCTGGTTAGTCAAGGGCCCCCTGATTAGTCGAGGACCCCCTGGTAGTCAAGGGCCCCCTGGTAGTCAAGGGCCCCCTGGGCACTGGCCCCATAGGCCTGGTCGGTAATTCGTCCTTGAATGCTGCATAAACATATATCTGCAGGTTTGTGGCATGTTTGTTGTGGTTTACTCTCTAATGTAGCTGTCTGAAGGATTGTATTCAGGAGCCACAGGAAATAAACATCAAATATCTGGGAATTGTTCACAGTGTTGGCAGAAAACACTGTCAGATAATGAGTAGAGGAACTGAAGTTGAACATATAGACACACAACAACAGTTCAGCCAGACCCCCAACAGCAATTTTCCAACTATTCCAAACAGCAGTTTGTTGTCTTTTCCAATTTGGATTACTGCGACTGTTGGCACTGGCCGGTTTGGGAGTGTTTGAGTGTCTTTGGGCTGGATGTGTTGATGAGTCATTATATTAGTCAGACTAAACGTTCAAGGACGGTGGGCGTCTGCTGTTACTTCCTTTCTGGCGATTGCTTAAAATAAAACCCCAAAACATACTGAATAAACACCTCCAGGCAACAATGCACTGGCTGATTGTCTTTGTTTTACCCTTCAAATAAATAATAAAACATGCAGAATAACAAAGACGATGAGGTGTGCTTCAGGCAGTGACTTTTCTTTCTTTCTTCTCTCTTGTTTGCATTTAATGGTGTGCTGAGTCACTCGGTTAAATTGTCAGAGAGCTTTGATAATTACACCTGTGTGTCTGCAGATGGATGCCACCGTGGCCTTCACTGCAGGCGGCAGAAGTGAGAGTGTAACATATGGTTTACCAAGCATGCCCCTGCAACTCCAGGTTAGATTCACGGTCATGTGTGTGTGTGTGTGTGTGTGTGTGTGTGTGTGTAACAACTCACAAGGTGTGACTGCTGTCAAAAGGTGACGAGCCATATCAGATTTATTCGTTAAACAATCATCAAATGATAGATCTGTCATGTGATGTCAGAGCTGTTTACAAACCCTGGACAGACAGACAAACAGATCAGTCAATTAAAAGTTTTAATCACGATTAATCGCATTGTTTTTGTAATTAATAACAATTAATCGCAGATTTTGAAAGTGCTGAAGTTTGATTTGACTCTAAATATACTTCTCCCGGGGCGGAGTTGTGATCCTACACACCCGGTCCCGTATTAGGCTAATTAAGCCTCTGTGAGGGATAAAGGTCGACCGCAGAGGATCGTGCGGGAGAGAGAGATCGTTTACGGACATGTCCGTCATATGTGTGTGTTTGTCCTTTGTTTCAGTTTATTATTAAAATATTATTTATGTTGAAAAGCCTGTTCTCGCCTCCTCCTTTCCATTGATCACTTTACACTGGTGCCGAAGCCCGGGAAGGAGGAGGGATGCCCGTCGCGGAGTCCTCGACACTATATGAAAATATGAAAATATTTTAAATAAATAAATATATGTATATATATATATAAAAAACATTTTATTATAAATGAAAATAAATTATAAATTATATAAATTATTTATATAATTCTAAATAAATAAAATTAATATACATGTCACGATCCCTGTTGTCTGCCCCGTGTTTCACTTGTCATAAACTACACTTCCCATAATTCCCTGCCCTCTTCATTGAAGTCATACATTGTTCTCACCTGTGTCTCGTTTGATCTCCATTATCCTTGTGTTTTTAAACCCTGTTGTTTCTCCAGTCATTGTTGGTCGTTGTATGTTCAAATGTTATCCTTGCTCTCCGTGGATGTTAATCCTGCCTGTGTACTCCTAGGATGTTTTTCGTGTTTGTTTTGTTTTGTTTTGTTTTGTTTTGTTTTGTTTTCCCCACATGGATGTTTTGTTGGTTCCCTGTATTACTTTATTCTGAGTCACCCTGTTCACCGTTTGTTTCACCCATTAAAGGAGCTGCATTTATATCCCCACTCCTCGTCTGTCCTTCGTCAGTCTTCGTAACATACAACGACCGACAATGACTGGAGAAACAACAGGGTTTAAAAACACAAGGATAATGGAGATCAAACGAGACACAGGTGAGAACAATGTATGACTTCAATGAAGAGGGCAGGGAATCATGGGAAGTGTAGTTTATGACAAGTGAAACACGGGGCAGACAACAGGGTATCGTGACATGTATATTAATTGTATTTATTTAGAATTATATAAATAATTTATATAATTTATTTTTATTTATAATAAAACAAATTTTATATATATATATATATATATATATATATATATATATATATATATATATATATATATATATATATATGTATATATATATGCATATATATATATATGTGTGTGTGTGTGTGTGTGTGTGTGTGTGTGTGTGTGTGTGTATATATCCCAACATACTGATTACAATTTTTTTGATGATCAACTTCCAAAAATTTGAAATTTTTAACTGAGCATATTCAGTAAATCATAGATGAACCTTCGAATGATTTCAGATGTTTCCTGTGCTTTCCTTCATTAACCCTTTAAGCTCTGAAGGTGTTTTTAAAGTTTTCCAAAATTAAAAGCTTATAACTTGACCACAAACAAACAAACAAACAAAAAACAACCAAGGAGGCTCAAGTGTTTGGTTTCATTGTAAAGAAAACTTTTCAGATTTTTTAAAGATATAGATTATGATGCATTCTGAGACTCTCAGCCTAAGAAATGTCTGAAAACAAACTTCCCAATCATGTCAACTATATCTATGAAAACATTTGTGTTGATACGACAAAGCAATTAAAATAATAATAAATAGTGTCCAAAACATCTCCAAACAAATAAAAGATAATAATTGTACATAAGAACTAATTACACATGCAAACACAACAATGACTAAAGGTTTGCATAGCATGCAGACATGATTTTAGTCATGAGATTTCACAGAATGAGTTTCATTCTGTGTCATTTGAGTCATCATTGAGTCTGTGTCGTGTATTTGGCGCCATCTCCTGGTGGTCATATGTAACATTGTGCTTCATGTGGATTATCTAATGATCTATACATCTGATTATCTTGTGTGTGGACTCGATTGAAAGATAATCACAGACTCTAAATAACGATATGTGATATTTTATGTTCCGTTTATTGTTGGTAAAGTTATAAGTGAAAACACAGCATTTAAGCAACACCAACATAATTGTTAAAGATGTATACTTTGCTATTACACAGTACTATTTTTGTCTGTGAGTAAAACAGATATGATGGTTGTATTTTATTCTTTAAGAGCTTTCCAACAACATATGACACGTGACTATTTGATGAGTTTGATATTTTAACTGATTGCACTAATGCGCCTTTTCTTTATAAATTATCAAAACGTAACATTTCCGATTTATCTGTTATTTCAAAGCACTTGTTCAGTTTTGGTCATAACGTCTACATGCATTGTAAAGTAGAGCTTATAAGCTTTCAAACGATACTTATTTTATGTAAAATAAACACTTTTATGGAGGATTTTTTTCATAGGGTTAAAAGGACAGAACAACATGAGGATGAGTAAATGATGACATAATAAAATTTTTGGGGTAAACCTGTCTCTTTAAGTTGTTTCGACTGGCAGAAAGAGAGATTAATACGAAGCTAGAAAACGATGGCATCCTTGCCGACATCACCATCTATTTGATTACAAACACTAAATTGCAATTAGATGGTGTGTTGTGCGCTCTGCATACACACATTAGAAGAGGTCAACGTTCCACTGTGTCTTTATGACCATCTGACTGATTCTGAACGACTCAAACCTGTCATCACATGAACACAATTACAATGCAGCAGCTCAAGCGGCCTGAACAAATTCATCAGGATTTCACAGACAAACGCTGTGATTTGTTTTGACACAAATCTCGAGCGTGTAGGTGCATAATCACCACCTTGTTATCTCACTGAAACAGATTGTTTCAGCGTCTCCACAAAATTGTCCTATAATCATCTCCGAAAATCTCAGACCGTGACAACAAAGCAAAGTGCAGGTTCTTGTCCATTATGTTGGCGAGCACAGGTATACAGCCGACAGATAAGACCGTATTGAGCTGTCATGTTTGCTAACACTGTAATTGGATTTAGCTTGGCCACTGAAGCTCATGAATTATCAATGCTTTGACCTAGTAAACGTAAAACCAAAGAGATGTGATTTCTCACAGCCTCCATTACAATGTTAGCATTCAAGAATCTTTAGCATTAGTATCAGCTAACACTGAAGACTTCTGGCCTCAGATTGTAGATTGTAAATGATATGCACATTGTAAAGAATAAAGAGATTTATTAAACATATTAGACATCAATGAGAGACTTTTGTAATTCAATCGGATGTGCAACCAAATCTATGATTAGCCACTGGCTAGTGAATGTTCAGGATTGCCTCACCAGTGATTGGAGAAGAAGTGACAGAGTTTGGTTCAACAGATACATATGTCCTTGAATAATGTCTCTTTTAATACGCCTGTTTTTTACAGTCAGCTGTTGATTAAAAACAACAACAAGAAGAAACATACAGTAGATTCACATACAGTAGATTCTTAAAGAGACAGTACCGATTAAACACATGTTTGTTTTGTGCTAACACATTTCCCGGTCAAAAATGACCGTCACAGCCAAGACTATATTGCATACACTGATCACCTGAAGCCTGATGCATTTGGTGATAAAACAGAATCTGAAATAGAAGTTTCATATCTATAGTTTATAACTACATATAGAAGCCTCAAGTTGAGTTCTCAATCTGTGTTTGGAACAAATGCCACAGACCTCATCATGGATTGTCTTGAACGGCATTCCAAATATATTTAGAAATTCAAACAACACTTCAGAGATACTACTACAGCCAAATGTTTGTAAGACTGATACCTAAGCCGTGAACAATAACGTAACTAACCTAAATGGCCAATGAAAAAGCAGCGGTCGTTCGTGCACTCGATTAGGCAATATATACTAGGCTTCAAATTTGAATAGCCCAAAAATTTGAATAGCCCGAACAAAGATGACAACAGCTCGGCCACCTGAACTGAACCGAAGAAAAAACAACGTCAAAAACAGCCACTTTTTTTTTATTAATTACGGTCATTAGTGTGAGCCCTGAGCACTAATTATGCGCCTAATTATGTATTCCGCGTCATGTACAGAAAAAGCCAGTGAAAGCGCGCCTCTATTTTGCGCTGAAAATTCTCCGCCTCTTAAAAGCATGTGTAACTTAGGAAGCGGCTCTCCTGGCATATCCTCCTGGTGAAGTGGCAGCAGTAATCCGAGCAAGACGAAGACATAGGCTAAGGAGAAGAGCTGAAAAGATTTTTGCGCAGGCCGCCTGTTGAGTACCTCTGAGTAACGCCCCCCATTTGTGCCTGAGCGTCCCCCTCTCTGCTGCCTCGTTCACACCTCCCCCAACACTGTCCAAACGCCCCCGTTGAGAAACGCTGATATAGATGATCTACCAGTTCTTAAATAATGATTTTTAATTTGTGGACAAATTGGAACTGTTTCGTTCTCATCGTTTGCAAATTTGTTATCATAACAACTATATTCAGAGTTGGTAAAACCATAAAAAAGATGAGATAGTCATGTGATATATATCGTAGGAAAGGTCTCGATGTGTGTGTGTGTGGGTGCGTGCGTGCGTGCGTGCGTGCGTGCGTGTGTGTGAGTGTGAGTGAGTGTGCGTGTGCGTGCGCGTGTGCGTGCGCGTGTGCGTGTGCGTGTGCGTGTGTGTGCGCGCGCACATGTCCAAGGACTTTGTGTGTACAAACACAGATCCACATATGTGCTGATCTAAAGGATTGGGATGCTCCTGAACACTTAATATTTCTGTATTTTATCATCTAACTGAAGCATTTCCAATGTTTTAAGTGTAACAAAGTGAAATAAAGGCAATTAAAAAAAATACAAATAAAAAGAAAATTTCAGATGCCATATGTGAACAAATTCAAGGATTTATTTCCCAATTGGATTAAGGAAAAAATTTTATAAAATGCTGTCCAGGTCAAAATGACCCAAAAGGTCAAATACAGGGGTTAAATACATGTATATCTGAGCTGTCTTCTTTTTTCCGGATCCATAACTACACTTGCTCAACTATTCTTCCTCAAACTGTCGCATGCAGCAGACAGTGTCTTTAAAGTAGCGTGACTCTCCATGTTCAGATACTGCGGCAATTATCCTCAGCTCTCTCCGTTCGACTCCATATCCGGAGTCCTGGTGTTAAAAGCATCTGTTCAGAGCAGTCCTGTCCTGCTGGAGTCAAATGACTGTCATGTCCAACTGAGCGCTACTGTCTTCATGGTTACGTGTAGTCCCTTTATCTAATGTCTCATGGTGTGACTGGCATATGAGGTTCTCTTTTCTGTGCAAGACAGAAGCTTCTTGTCACAATCCGTGCTCTTGCTGAGAAAATGATCGGAGGTTGCATGAAAGAATGACATTAAACTACAAATATTCCTGCAGTCGTACTCACTAGCTTTATCCCAAGACCTATTAAGCTGCCTGCCTCGACGACATGTTAAGCCATCTGGAATCCTTCCCCAATTAGACAAGCATTCACATTTTAAAAAAGTGTCTAAAAGATATTTTGAGTTAGCGTTTGATTAATATATTGACTGTAGTCTCTTATGAGGTTCCACTATAGTTATGATGCTAACTTAGAAAGCTGCTGCCATTGTAGGCAACAGCAAGGGAGCTCATATTTACAACTCAACCACTGAAAACCTCATAAAAACATTCAGAACACCTTAGCAACCGCAAAGCAATTACCTAGCAACCATGCCATGCACCACTGACATACGTTACAATGCATGTAGGCATTATGACCAAAACTGAACAAGTGCTTTGAAATTTGCAGACAAATCAGAAGTGTTTGATCATTTATTCAAAATGTTGCACTGCAAATATGTGCAGTTGGTTAAAAAATCTAAGTGATCAAATATCCATGTGTCATATGTTGTTGGAAAGCTCTTAAAGAGTAAAATACAACCAGCCTATCTGTTTTACTCACAGACAAAAATACAGCGAGTAATAGCAAAGTATACGTCTTTGACATTTATGTTTCATTTTAAAAGGTGTTGCTTAATTGGTTATAACTAAAAAATAAACAGAACATCAAATGTACTACCATTACTTAGAGTAGTTGATTATCTTTAAAACCTAGCCAATGTAACCGGTCCTGGTCGCCCCACTCCGAACGGGTGTCTCCAAGGAGGCTAACAAGGAGGCTAAAGGCTACAGCTTCTAGCGTCAGTTGCTAGTGCACCTCTTGAGGTCAGGAGAGTGAGGTTTACACACTGCAGAGCTATCTACCAGCTGGCTGCCGTTACACTCACACCCCTAAACATCACTCCCATCCGGGTCACGGCACCATTGTAACCGGTCCTAATCGCCCCGCTCCGAACGGGACTCGAACTGGCGTCTCCAAGGAGGCTAACAAGGAGGCTAAAGGCTACAGCCTCTAACGTCAGTCGCTAGTGCACCTCTTGAGGTCAGGAGAGTGAAAAATCATCCACACTTGGGCTGAGAGACACATGATTGGTGACTGTTACATATGGCCACCAGGAGATGGCGCCAAACACACGACACCGATTCAATGATGACTCAAATGACACAGAATGAAACTCATTCTGTGAAATCTCATGACTAAAATCATGTCTGCGAGCTATGCAAACCTTTTATTACGCCCGGTTGTTATGTTTTATTTGTTTGGAGAGGCTTTTGTACGCTAGGATACATTATTTATGTAATGTAGTAACTTTTGATTGCTTCGTCATATCGACATAACATTTTACTCCGATACAGTTGACATGATTGGGGACAAAACAAAAGCAGTTTTTCAGAGCCACGATATTTACACCCAGAGATATATAATGTAAAATAAGAAAAATAAGGGGGGAAAGTACATTTTTGGCACAAGTTTTTTTTTTTTTTTTTTTTTAAAACACCTTCAGAGCTTAAAGGATTCAAATACATACTGTTTAAAAAATATAGACACTAAATGTAAACATCATGCATGTTTAAGTGATTTTGTCACACTAAAATCATGTTAACACATATAATGTGTACGTCTTGTGGCGATATGCTTGTGTGTATTTGAATATTTATGGACCGGCCTCAGTCACTTTCTCTCAATATTATGCTAGAAATGCTGTAAATTGAGCTTAACTTGCATTGAACATGAAATACTCCTTTCATTTAAACATTTCTTAATATTTGATGCTGTATTATGGAGGTCTTGGTTTGCATGAGTCGTGTTATTCAATAAAAATTTCATTGGATTCTGAATATTTTAAACGACACACATTTCTGTTTTACAGGGGTCAGCTTGATGATGGTCCATGAATGAAGTGAATTAAATCAGACACAGCTCAAATCTTCTTAGTGAAGTGCATCTAAATTTGAATTATGAATTGTGTATTTTTGACCCCAGCCGTCTGTTCTTCATCTCGCTGTAATGAGGGTCCTCGACGCAGTCTGGATTTGGCAGTGCTTCTAAATGGAGTCCCATTATACGAAAGACAAAAAGATTTTAAAAACCTCCGATTGAGAGCAAGAGTGTTGAGAGCCGCCTGTAACCACTTTCATTCTTTATAGTGCTGCACAATCACTTTCAAGAGGAAACACCGAATATACTGAACACTGGGAGTTTAGTTCGAAACATGCAATGAAAAATCTGTCATGTGACAGCTGTCATGCGGACAGGGGAGCGCACCGCGGTACTGAACCCGGGACTGTTGGAGTTCGGTTGCAATGGATCTGTAGGGCGATTCGGTGAATGTGAAAGCAACTCGGATGCGCACTCGTTCAGGAAGTAAAGTAACCTGCGCGTGCGTTTTAGCCGATGACGACATCATTAGTTTCGACGACACACAAAATTATAGGTTATATATATATATATATAGTGTATATATGAGATGTCAGTGCCGATAACTTCACCTTGGACATGAGTGTAAACAAAGATGCAAATGAATTCCTTGCAATCAGGCGTCTCCTCAAAAAAATGCCATTTGCGAGCAGCAGCAAGCCGCCTCCCCCTGGACATCTGATGAGTTACGCCATGAAGCGCACATATACGCAGTTGTTGTTCACTCTGCTGTGTGTGATGGCACCAAAATAACAAAATAAACATAAAGTATGATGAGTCGCGTTGTGTTCGCCATGACTGTTTGTGATGACGTAAGATGAACACAAATGGACTGGGGTACGATAGAATCAAGCGAGTGTGAAACCTGACCAAGGGTGCGGGGGGCAACGGGAACAAGCGCACTCTGAATCGGACCGCTGCAAACGTGCCCAGTGTGAACGTGATCGCCTGGACTCACACTGGGCGATCTGTACCGTGCCCGAGAGCGTTTGACCCCCAAAGTCCAGTTCGCTTGACTAGTGTGTTTGCTCCGTACCATGCCTGGGTGAGGTACGCTGAACCGTGCCCAAGCTTGCATGGGCACGAACACACTAGTGCCAATGCAAGGACACTTCGGCATGTGGAGTCATGTGGGCTGGGAATCAAACCTCCAACCCTGCGATTAGTGGCCGACCCGCTCAACCACCTGAGCCACAGCCGCCCCAACAAACATGGCGGCAAAGGGATCACTTTGGTCTACGGCAGAGGTGCAGTGTAGACGAGAGAATACAGGAACAACTGGATACATCACACAAGAGCTCTGAGATATTTGGTGCTCGTGGATCACATAGAACCATTGAGAAATGCCGTGACAAGCTGATTAAACTGCATGAAGGTACATCTGGCATCTCATTGGATGAAAAGTATCAATTCCAGTGAAGAATGCAGGGGAGAACGGGGCGCAAACGAACACTTTTTGGACTTCTTATGTTTGTGTAAATGTACTTGGGGTTCAATGTATTTTTCTTTTTTCACATTAATTACACACGTGTCTATTACACATACGTGGTCTTGTTTCATGAATACAGCGTGTACTTTTTTCACAGTCTACCCCGAAAAAAAGAAAGTGAAATGTCACAACATGCCCCATCGGCAGCACTTTCAGGTTCCCACCCAAATAAAAACTCAATATTTTATTATTATATAAAACAAATTAAATCCTCATCATAATAATACAACAATCATAATAATACTAAATAATCATTTATTATTGTATTATTCTATAATAATAAACTTGACTGGATAATTCAAGATTATAATATAATTTATCTGGGTTACAAAAAAATATGTGAGTGAAGTTGCAGTTTTTGCAGACCTTGTTAATTCATAAAAAATACAAAAATTACAAAAAATAAATACTTTTTTTTTTGTAAAAACATGCATAACAAATGTTTTTATATATATATATATATATATATCATTTATTGATAAAAATTGGGACAAAAAATTATTAAAAATTCTTGTGTTAATTTAGTTAAAAAAAAAGTTATTCATGCTTTTATTATTTTTAAATATAGATTTGTACTTAATGCGTTCATTTATTGCAATAATGCAAAGAAAAGTGAGTGACCCTGTCCATTCACAAACAAAATAAATAATAGTTTTTGATAAATATAGGTAAATAATGCTTTTTAATATTATTTATTGTTGAAAATTGGTGCAAAACATAATTAAATATTCTTGTGTTAATTTAGTAAAAAAAAAAAAAAAAAATTCTTCATGCTTAATATTTTTAACTAGATATTTCCTTAAAGGAGGAGTACAAGATGTAACATAAGTCTCAGGTGTCCCCAGAATGTGTCTGAAGTTTCAGCTGAAAATACCCCACGGATCATTTATTACACAATGTTATAAACGTCTCTATTTGGGTGGAATCAAAAACACTGTTTTCGTGTGTGTCTCTTTAAATGCAAATGAGCTGCTGACTCTTCTGTTCAATTTTACAGCAACAACAGACACTTATTATTTTTATACATTATTCTTCTCACTGTATCTGCTCCAGCAGACTGTGTGTAGATCACTCAGGGGAGGAGCTATGATAATAGGGCGGAGTCTGTCACCGGTCGTGGGCGTGGCCTGCTCTAACCTGACGTCACTTTAGAGCAGAAATGAAATGGGGGGTTCGTTGTTTATGCCCAAAAGGGTTTTCAAGTGGGGGTGATCACCAAACTAGATCGCACAATCTTAAAGCCTAGGGAACCCCCCGGGTAGTCAAGGGCCCATTGGTAGTCAAGGGCCCCTGGGCACTAGCCCCATTGGCCCAGGTGGTAAAATGTCCCTGCTTACACCCCTGACCAGAACACAAACACTGACACAAATTCTGGTCTGTAAATCTCTCTGACAGGCCACAATAAGATGAACATCTCACTCCACCAGAAAACATTTACAGACATTCTCTGAGTGCACTCCATTACAGTATGGAATAGTGTGTGTGTGTGTGTGTGTGTGTGTGTGTGTGTGTGTAATGCAGTGTCGAAAGCAACACATTTTCAACTCCAAACTAATCAAGAGCCTGACATTCATCACAGTCACTGTGTAACCTCACTGGGATGTTGTTCTCCAACGCTTTTATTCTTACTTTTATTTTTTTGGAGGTACCAGACAGAGATATTTTTTAACACCAGCTGTTAGTTGTTGACATTCAGATAACGTTGGATAAATGTAAACATGGCAAACCATGCCAGCAGCATCATCAGACACATCCACGTTTAGGTTTGCCAGAGGATCTCTCCAGTCTTATAAACACACACTGACAGCTCAATAATGTTTTGGACTGGTGGGCAAATAGAGCAGCTGTTTTCTGACAGTGTAAGATGTTCTACGGCGATCTGACGTAAGCAACTGTCTTCGTGGCATGCTACAGCTGGAATGACGGCACGAAACGCGGAGGGCAAACTGTTAGTGAATCACTGCTGATCATTTGCTGATGACCTTAAAGGTACAGTTCACCCCAAAATGGAAACGGAGGCATTTCTTTTGGTGTTCCAGAGAAGAAAGAAGAAAGAAGAAAGAGAGGCATATGGGTTTGGAACAACATGAGGGTGAGGAAATGATGACAGGATGTACATTTTTTGGGTGAACTACTCCTTTAAATGACTCTAAATGCTACAGTGGTACATGTTTCATTTTCGGAATGAAATTTGACTATATATTAGGGCTGGGTATTGATACAGAATTCCCGATTCCATTGCAATTCCCAAACTCTCGATTCATATGGGTACATTTCTGTTACAATGCCCATTTTGCTTACATATAAACAGGGACGGATTATGACTTGCAAAGGCCCTGGGGCCAATTATCTCCAAGGGCCCCCCAACACCCAAAAGTTGTTGGGGGGTTCGTTGTTCATGCCCAAAAGGTGCACCTTCTGGTAGTCAAGGGCCCCTGGCAGTCAAGGGCCCCTGGCAGTCAAGGGCCCCTGGTTGTCAAGGGCCCCTGGTTGTCAAGGGCCCCTGGCAGTCAAGGGCCCCTGGTTGTCAAGGGTCCCTGGTAGTCAAGGGCCCCTGGCAGTCAAGGGCCCCTGGGCACTGGCCCCATTGGCCCGGTCGGTAATCCGTCCCTGCATATAAACACAATTCTCTTATCAGATAACGCTCTTAATTATAAAGGAACTTTCTAGGCAAACCTTCTTGGTACCATTCGAAAATATAAATTTTACAAATAATTTTCTATCATTCGTTTTTCATCAAATTGGTCACATGTTAGCTCTTGAAAAATTTTCAAATTCAGTCTTTTCCATCTATTAATATCTTGAAAATGTATTATGTATGTTTGTTCCATATTTATTGTTTACTCACAAAATGTGTACTTTTTACAAGTATTTTCATTGATATGCAGAACACGTGTTTAATCGGTACTGTCTCTTTAAGACTAGCGGCATCATTCTGTAAGCGTATATAAATAGAGAAGATGTGTGTTATTTCTTTAGTGCATCTAAACATCGAGTTCAGTCAACCAAAGATTGTGAAGCATCGGAAAATCGATTTTTCACCTCTTTACAAGGCCACATGTCAAGATCTGGGAAGATTAGATGGTAAGCAAACATTCAGTTCTCGTGTTGGATAAGTTGGATGTGGGAGAAATGGGCAGGAGGAAAGACCTGAGCGACATTGACATGGGCTAAGTTGTTGTGGCCAGACGACTGGGTCAGAGCATCTCAGAAATGGCAAGGCTTGCGGGGTGCGCCAGTTTGCACTGGTGTACCTACTGACAGTGGTCCGAGGAGGGACAAACCACAAACCAGTGACAGAGAGTAGGGATCGCCTAAGGCTTATCGATAAGCAAGGGCAATGAAGGCTATCCCGTCTGGTCCGGACCGACAGTAGGTCTGCTGTGGCATAAGTCTCTGGAAATATTAATGATGGTTACGGGAGACCGGGGACCACAGACCAGTCAGAGTGACCATAGTGTCCCCTGTCCACCGTCGAAAGCGCCTACAATGTAGTCCTGTTTTCTTTTACATCACGTGGACGGCCACGTACATGTGCGTTGTTTACCTGGGGAATTGATGGCACTAGGATGCACTGTGGGAAGACGACAAGCCGGTGGAGGGAGTGTGATGCTCTGGGCAATGATCTGTTGGGAAACCCCGGGTCCGGCCATTCATGTGGACGTCAATTTGTCACGTACCACCTACCTAAACATCATTGCAGACCAGATTCACCGCGCCCTGCCACACGGCACACATTGTTCGGGAATGGTTTGAGGAACATGATGAAGAGTTCAAGGTATTGCCCTGGCCTTCAAATTCCCCAGATCCTCAATCTGATTGAGCATCAGTGGGATGTGCTGGATCAAAAAGTCTGATCCACGGCATCTCCACCACGCAAGTTACAGGACTTGAATCTGATTTGATCTGCTGCCAACGTCTTGGTGCCAGATACCACAGGACACCTTCAGGGGTCTTGTAGGGGCCATGCCTCTGCGCAAACACAACATCAGCTCATGGGTTTCACAGGGGTACATCACACACAAACACAGCCATTGGGGAAATAAATGGTGGGAAAAATCATACGTTAGGAAGTCCAGAGCCAGGACTTCGCTAGTCCGAAATTTCCCCGATGGAAATGAATGTAAATAAACTGAATAAAGTGCTTTATAGGCATGACTTTGTCTACCAGTGTGGGATTGACTTTTGGCATTTGGCAGATGCTTTTATACAAAGTGACTTACAGTACACTTATTACAGGGACAATCCCCCCCGGAGCAACCTGGAGTTAAGTGCCTTGCTCAAGGAGGCAACGGTGGTTGCTGTGGGGATCCAACCAGCAACCTTCTGATTACCAGTTGTGTGCTTTAGCCCACTACGCCACCACCACTCCGCCAGTAGCGACAATGCCACTGAACATACAAACCACTTCTCTGAAATGCATCCGTAAGCCATCGGCTGACATTGTTTCCTCTTTGTGTTTGTGGTTTTCGCAGCCAGGTGGTCCGTGGATGACAGATAAAAGGTGTACCCGGCCTATGCTGCCGGATGGCAGATGACAGAGACGACAAAGGTCCCATTCCAACCGGTGGGGATTTGGCTTGATCCAGGGCCCGATGGGAGGACTGCCCCACTTTCAGGATTTCATTGATTGTGCTGCTGCTGCTGCTGTCAACGGTAAACACAAACCAGCCCGGTGCTCTGCAACACCGACAGCGTTAACATGGGAACAGGCCTGGTTCTACCGTTTCTGATGCATGTGTTAGTGACTTCTGAAAATGATTGCGCCTCTTGACCCAGAAACTACATAAAAAGGTGGGTGTATGAAAGGAGAGTGGATATCCGTTCTTCAGAGACATGCTTGAGAAATATAAATTGAAAAATGGAATGATATGCTCAAATATGACACGTTTAACACTCGTATTGGGAAATGCATGCTAGCAACTGCAAACAGCCTTAAACATGAAATGCATTTGCATTCGCAACCCACTTTATCTGATGCATTTCCGAGTGAAACAGTATAGAGTCAGGCATAATCATGCTACCAGCCCCTCACACTGCAGACTTTGCCTCAATAAATCTCTCTGAAGTAATGCAGCAATGAAGCACATTCACATTAGATGCAGAAATTAACATGCAAACTCTGCACATATTTTTCACGTATGTAAATGTCAAGACTGAGGTGACATTCTGACATGACTATGTCAGTGTATGATGAATTGTATGGCGTCCTGCCGTGACTCAACATTCCCAAGCCACTGTGAAACCAAGCATAACAAACCAGAGAACAGAATAGGGAGAGGCAGAAGGACCACTCGCTGAAAAATAAATGAGAGAAATCACTACACAACACGATGAATGTAGGAAAGGAAAGTCCCACCTGTCATTCAAAGTCCATTGGCAAAGGCATCGGCAGGTCTTTATGACAGACGTTACACTTGTTGTTATCTTGACGAATCACAAAATTACCAACGTTTTCTCAAGAGTATTACTATGTCATCTTTTTAGTGATCCCATACAGCAAGCCAAACAGTCATAACAGAAAATGTGTAATCAAATTATAGGAAACTCAAACCCTTCCACCTGAGCCCTGCCAAAAAGGCCAAATAACTGCCCCATTTTTATTAAAGAAATCCAGGTTGCCCAGCCGTCTACAGGACACCTCCTCAAATACCGCTACCCTGCCCATCTCCGTGTACCACTCCTGAAATCAGGGCGCTCCTGCCGACTTCCATCCCCTAAGGGTGTCCTGTCTGTACTTGGGTAGTTGACAAATGGCCAAGAAAAAGTACTTTTTTTGGAAAACATAACTTTTTAAGAAAAAATACATATATTTATGGAGTATGAGAACTGTAGTTTCAGAAAATAGTAGTGGTCACTCATTTTGTCAATGACTTCACATATTTTTTTCACGTTTTCACTCAACAGTACTGTAAATGTGTCCTATGGTGTGACATTTAAAAAGTACTAAGAAATTATATTCAATAACATAAAAAAAAATACTTGAGAGAATTGTTCACATTATTCAAACATTTTTTTATTAAAGTGCTATTTATTTTACATGAAAGTACTAATTAGAATAATTTTCACCATGAATAGATGAACTTGATAAACTTTTCCCTACAAATGTCAATAAAACTTTTTCGCCAACCTTACAAAACTGTTTGAAATTGTACCCATCTAAGAGGAGATATTATTGTAACTCCCCTAATGCCAAACTTGACTCTTTTTTTAAAAGATATTTTAAAATAAGTATATTTTTCTGTTGTTTTATGTTTGTCATACCATAGGACAAAACGTCACACCAAAGGACAAAGATAGTCATTGCATAATGAGTCAGCATATATAGTGTTTATTGTAACAATTATAAAGGAGGACATTTGTTTTTATTTTTCAGCAATATAAACTGTGCAAAACATATCACACCAAAAGTAACTTTGATACTTATAGATCCATCAATAAGAAAGCATTGATGCTTATAATATCTTATTATAGGTAGTGATTTAACATATATCTAATTTATTTCTCCTCTCAGTCTCCGTGCACGAGTGTGTTCGGCTGTTTTGAGTAGTGATTTAACATACACTCACCTAAAGGATTATTAGGAACACATACTAATACTGTGTTTGACCCCCTTTCGCCTTCAGAACTGCCTTAATTCTACGTGGCATTGATTCAACAAGGTGCTGAAAGCATTCTTTAGAAATGTTGGCCCATATTGATAGGATAGCATCTTGCAGTTGATGGAGATTTGTGGGATGCACATCCAGGGCACGAAGCTCCCGTTCCACCACATCCCAAAGATGCTCTATTGGGTTGAGATCTGGTGACTGTGGGGGCCATTTTAGTACAGTGAACTCATTGTCATGTTCAAGAAACCAATTTGAAATGATTTGAGCTTTGTGACATGGTGCATTATCCTGCTGGAAGGGTACCCGGTGGGGTCTTCTGCTGTTGTAGCCCATCCGCCTCAAGGTTGTGCGTGTTGTGGCTTCACAAATGCTTTGCTGCATACCTCAGTTGTAACTAGTGGTTATTTCAGGCAAAGTTGCTCTTCTATCAGCTTGAGCAGATGATCCAAGATGGCGGCGCGGTAGCACGCAGCGGCCACTCCGGATCCACAATGGTGCTATTTTTGTTAAAAAAGCCCGACTTTTGCAACACATGGACATCGGAGCAACCAGTGTTCGAGTCTACCATCGCCAGACACTACTCAAATATAAGACTCATGCAAAAACCAAGCTGCATGATGACCTGCAGGAGGCGCTACGCGTACTCGGCTTGCTGCGGAGACCAGGCCTCCAGCCCTCGGCGTCACCTGATGCCGGTGGCCGGGGAGAGGACGTCGTAGCGGTGTGCGAGAAAGCGAAGCCGGAAAGAGGGCGGGGGTCCATGCTAGGCTAAAAACAAACCCTAGCCGGCCGGCTCTCCCGTCTATCCTGCTCTCAAATGTTTGCTCCCTGGACAATAAACTGGACTATATCCGACTCCAGCAGGCTACGCAGCGTGAGTTTAGAGACTGCTGCGTCTTTGTTTTCACGGAGACGTGGCTCAGCGACAGAGTTCCGGATGCCGCCATTCAGCTGACGACTTCTACGCTCGGTTTGAAGTGCAGAACGACGTGATGGCGAGGAAGTCCACCCCTCCTCCCAACGACCAGGTGCTCTGTCTTACCACGGCAGATGTGAGGAAAACTCTACGTAGAGTCAACCCACGGAAGGCTGCTGGACCAGACAACATTCCTGGCAGAGTGCTCAGAGGATGTGCAGACCAGCTAGCAGATGTTCTTACCGACATCTTCAACATCTCTCTGAGCAGCGCCGTTGTTCCAACGTGCTTCAAGGCCACCACCATCATCCCCATGCCAAAGAAGTCTTCAGTGTCCTGCCTCAACGACTACCGTCCCGTCGCACTTACACCCATCATCATGAAGTGCTTCGAGAGGCTCGTCATGAGGCAGATTAAGACCCAGCTGCCCCCTCACTAGACCCACTGCAGTTTGCGTGATCGTTCAAACCGTTCAACGGACTGATGCCATCACCACAACCCTCCATCTGGCCCTCACCCACCTAGACAATAAGGACTCATACGTTCGAATGCTGTTCATAGATTTCAGCTCAGCATTCAACACAATCATTCCCCAGCACCTGATTGGAAAGCTGAACCTGCTGGGCCTGGACACCTCCCTCTGCAACTGGATCCTGGACTTCCTGACTGGGAGACCTCAGTCAGTCCGGATCGGGAACAGCATCTCCACCACCACCACACTGAGCACTGGGGCCCCCAGGGCTGTGTGCTCAGTCCACTGCTGTTCACTCTGCTGACTCACGACTGTGCAGCAATGCACAGCTCGAATCACATCATCAAGTTCGCCGATGACACGACCGTGGTGGGTCTCATCAGCAAGAACAACGAGTCAGCATACAGAGAGGAGGTGCAGCGGCTGACGAACTGGTGTAGAGCCAACAACCTGTCCCTGAATGTCGACAAAACAAAAGAGATGGTTGTTGACTTTAGGAGAGCACAAGGTGAACACACTCCGCTGAACATCGACGGCTCCTCTGTGGAGATCGTCAAGAGCACCAAATTTCTTGGTGTTCACCTGGCGGAGAACCTCACCTGGTCTCTCAACACCAGCTCTATCACCAAGAAAGCCCAGCAGCATCTCTACTTTCTTCGAAGGCTGAGGAAAGCACATCTCCCAACCCCCATCCTCACTACATTCTATAGAGGGTCTATTGAGAGCATCCTGAGCAGCTGCATCACTGCCTGGTTTGGGACTTGCACCGTTTCGGACCGCAAAGCCCTGCAGAGGATAGTGAGGACAGCTGAGAAGATCATTGGGGTCTCTCTTCCCTCCATCAAAGACATTCACAAAAAACACTGTATCCACAAAGCAACCAGCATTTCGGACGACCCCACACACCCCTCACACAAACTCTTTACCCTCCTGCCGTCTGGCAAGAGGTACCGAAGCATTCGGGCCCTCACGGCCAGACTGTGTAACAGCTTCTTCCCCCAAGCCATCAGACTCCTCAATACTCAGAGACTGGTTTGACACACACATGTGTCCTGAGTTGCACTTTAATTACAGTCACTTTATAACTGTCTGCTACCTCAATAACTGCTATGTGCATAGAACACTATCTCATAGTATGTTATGTTTACATTTTTAGAAACTGTCATCTTTTTGCACTACTGAGTACTGGTCGGCGCTGCACTGTCTATTGTCCTGTTCATTGTCAGAAATTTGTTGTACTGTCCTGTACTTTTTGCACATGTTTGCACGTGCACTTTATATAGGTATATATAGGTAGTTTATATAGGTATTTTATTTCGTTGTGTAGTCTCATGTGGTCCTGTGTTGGTCCTTTGTTGTTTTTATGTAGCACCATGGTCCTGGAGGAACGTTGTCTCGTTTTGCTGTGTACTGTACTAACTGTATATGGTTGAAACGACAATAAAAACCACTTGACTTGACTTGAATCAGTCGGCCCATTCTCCTCTGACCTCTAGCATCAACAAGGCATTTTCGCCCACAGGACTGCCGCATACTGGATGTTTTTCCCTTTTCACACCATTCTTTGTAAACCCTAGAAATGGTTGTGCGTGAAAATCCCAGTAACTGAGCAGATTGTGAAATACTCAGACCGGCCCGTCTGGCACCAATAACCATGCCACGCTCAAAATTGCTTAAATCACCTTTCTTTCCCATTCTGACATTCAGTTTGGAGTTCAGGAGATTGTCTTGACCAGGACCACACCCCTAAATGCATTGAAGCAACTGCCATGTGATTGGTTGATTAGATCATTGTATTAATGAGAAATTGAACAGGTGTTCCTAATAATCCTTTAGGTGAGTGCATGTTATCTGTTTGAAATAATGATAGAATATTGATTAATGGATCAACAGAGTAATTAATGTAATGTATACTTAATTATGAACTCATGACCTACTGTGTTTTCCCTACAAATGTAACCACTTACTTATTAATTTCTTATAAAACACAATATAGTTTATTATTCTGTAATAACAAGCTTATTATGTAATATTGTTGAACCTGAACCTCACACAGGTCTATTCTGATACTGAATAATAAGCAGTCATTCAGTCACTCAGCAAGATCCCTGAATTATTTTAAGATGTATATGGCAACATTTCAGTTTGATTTACTTTCTCCATTGTTCTCTTAGGATCGCATCCTTTCTCTGTGGATCCTTTTTAATTCGCTCCCTATACTGTCTGGTCCTCTCTTTTGCACTCATCTGTCCCTCAGTTCTTTCTGTTCTAAAAAAGTTAAGTAGCATTATAAGTAGTAGCACTGTATTTATGTACTTTATATTTGTTTATAGTTGTTACATTATACATTATAGTTGTTTTAGTAACACTTCAGAAAATGTTATGTAGTCTCCAAAAAATGGCAATAAACATTCAAATGTAAGTCATTATTGAATTTAAAATCATCAAAACTGGTCAAAAAAGAATGAAAAGTATGTTAACAAACTTTATCTATTTGTTTTAATAGCTTCTTAAGGAGGTCTTGTCCTATTGTGTGACATCTGTGTCCTTTGGTGTGACAGGCCAAAGTGTCACACCAAAGGACATTTTCTGTCACACCAAAGGACATTTGAGCTTTTGTGGCATGTTAAAAACCATGCTAATGCTAGCTGAACTGTCATTAGCAATTGGCATGATACATTTGCATAATATTATATAGTCCTGCTTTTAAAAATACAAATTTGAATTAAAAAAATTAATTTAGGGGTGTCACACCAAAGGACAACAAAACTTAACAACTTCAGTGGTCTGAAAACATAGTTAAATATTTGAACAATTCTGAGAGAAATACTTACCATGTGCACTGCTCATGGGCTTCATAGGGGTATTCAGTCACATGACCTTGAATGGTTTCTTTCAAATAAATGTAGTTGTCCATGATATTGCCCAACTTAATATCAGGTTATTGCATAACACCAAAGGACTTTTTGTTCTGTGACAAACTTTATGAAATTCCTACACTTTAAAAAATGTATGTATAGGAAAAGTGATGACCACTTAGTGAAATAGACACTTGCACAATTATGCCAGGAGTGTCCATTAAGATTTTTAAACATTATTTTCTTTATTTATAAAAGTTAATATTTATGAAATAATTTTGTCTACCGTCACACCATAGGACGATTTTGAGATTTGGCTCAAAGTTATAAAAAAATTAAAAATAACTCTGATATTAAAACAACAAATTCATGTAAAACAAGAAAATGTTTAACCATTTACAGTATTCTAAATGATGAAAATGTGAAATCATTTATTTTTTTTCTTCTGTGACGGTGAAAAAGCCACGTCACGTCAACTACCCACTTATACCCTATATTAATAACTGTCCCATCGCCTATGTGAGTGAGTGCCCATGCCAAGAGAGTGAGTGCGGTTAGGGTTGACACCTGTGGAAAATCACCTCTAATAATGGGATCATTTGCATATGAATACCTATAAAAACAAATACTAATGCAATCACATTTCTAAGAACTGGACTGGACTTCTGCGTGGTCATGTGCCGGTCTGCGGGAGAGACAGCTGTTAAAGATCATTGTGAACCAGGTGACGATCCTTACCACTCTTTCTCTCCCGCAGACCGACACATGACCACCAGGGCGTAATCTGGCATACCGAGCATTTTCCCTCGGCCGACGCACTTTGGGGCTCATCAGGAGAGGACTGGCCATTGGGAGAACCGAGGGGTCCAGTGGGTCGGCCACGAAACGGGCCGAATGTGCCACGATAAGCTAAAATAAGCCGCCGCGTTATGCAGAATGGACCACAAGACGGATGCAGAAACCCACGAACACCTCACAATTTTGGCCCAGTTGCTATGTAAAATCCGGGACGGTTTGTCTTCCCAGTC
Source organism: Xyrauchen texanus (assembly GCF_025860055.1). NCBI lineage: Eukaryota > Metazoa > Chordata > Actinopteri > Cypriniformes > Catostomidae > Xyrauchen > Xyrauchen texanus. Next base: position 2,049,569 of record NC_068311.1, on the reverse strand, counting down.
CAGCCCTGATGACCACGTCCCCCATGCCACAACTTAAAATACAGAGTCTGGGGCAAAATTACATTTGAGTGCCCAATATGTCACACCCTCAACCAAAATTCTTGGATCTTAACACACCACCAACAAACTTGGGTTGTGTCCCCATCTTTTGATTGGCATCGCCAGCAGG